>NC_090792.1:14284990-14332490 GCF_040054535.1 Antennarius striatus
AAGTATTTCTCAACAGTTTTTTTTGAAGACTTATGCACTCCCCCTGTCGTTTGAAAAAGATTGTGAAAGTTAACCTCTACATGTGGTGGGAAGGAAAAGCAGTAAACGCACCCTGACATACGGCAGGTTACACTCATCTAAACCTTATGATGCGGTTTAAGGCACCGGCGGGAGGAGACTGAGATCTCAGCATTTCTTCACTCGGTTACATTTTATCTGAAAATCTGGAGGAATAGTTCTAATGTTTCACAGACACAACAGTATAAATGCTCTCAAAGGTATCATGTGTAACACAAAGATTTTTGAATTAGTATATAACAACCTTCCCATAAAAAGTGCTTTAATCTCAAAGTGCAGGAGTTCTTCTTGCACCCATTTTAACAATAAACTCTTCTTTCTTCATATTGTCCTGATTTAAATGAAGCAAGCAAAACGAACTCACAACAAGGTATTGCCTCCATGACTGGCTTTGGCTCCCTGGCTGTCTTACACAGAGCTTTGCACTGCTGTTGTTCTGCTTGTGTTATCAGAGCTGAGCGGACTAGGCTTAATAATTCAATGCTCCCAGCAGCAACTCTCCATTGTTGCACCGACCTAGTTTACATCAGGAGTTTATATGTTGGGCAGGCGGTGCAGCCTCACAGCGCTGTAGAATAGGTTATCAACCCTGGCTAGGAAGAAAGGAGTTTATACAAGATCAGTCTTTGCAGTTTTGGTGATTTAAAGTACAATTTACAAGATTAAACTTAATGTAATCATTGCTGTCTCACTGTAGCTGTCTTGTGGCTTTAGAGTTGATTCCCCCCTTAACCTCACCCGTCTATTTGCACCCATTTAGAGTGTTGTGTTCTGTTTCTTTAGGGGATTGAGGGGTAGTGGTCATCTAGCCCTTCAGATATACTGTACCTCAAAACAAAATTGTTTTCAGATGCAGACTACTACCACAAAAAGACAATTCCCACAATGCTTTGTGAACAGATCCAGTGTAAATGAAAGATGACTCCCCTTCCTGTAAAAGAAGTGCGTAAATATAATATATCTGAACAAGTAGCCATGCAAAAATGTTTAAAAATCATCTGAAGGGACGAGGCCATTTCAAGGTGTTTAAGTGGTTCATGTAAGGTGGCTCTGGTCCGTGTGTTCGCTGCATGTCTACAGGGAACAGTGATTGGGCCTTTTGTCAGAGATAAATTTAACTGTAGGGTCTAACTTTGAACATTATAAAGTGTTTTGATTCACCCACCCGCCACGTTGACAAGGAGACATGTTACGCCTGTTAAACAGATCACCAACATCTGAAACCTCAGCTCAGCGAAGAGCCTGATGGTCGTCCTCCTTTGACCTGCCAAGACTGTTGAGCCCAAATGAGCTCAAATCGCAGCGTGAAACACAGGCTGTCGACTTTTATCCGTGAGAAGGAATCCACTCGCTGGAAGCCGTGGATTCAAGAGTTGTTGCGAGGTGACAAGACAGATCAGTCACGCAAAGTCCTGTTATGGAACACAAACCTCTCTGGAATTGTAAAATGTACATAAAGATTTCCCCTTCAGGCTCTCAGTCAGTGCTTGGAGAGAAAGATGAAATGCTCACTTAAGTTTTAAAAAATATGTTCACCATTTTTTTTGTTTGTTGTTTTTTTCAAAAGAAAATATGGGTGGGAGAGCAGATGCCAAGCACTGGCAAAAAGAGTTAATGCAATTTCCCCATGGGAGAAACAGAGATGAAAAATCCAATGAAGAAAAATTAAATTGGACAGCCCCGGGTTCAGGGAAGCCAAGGTTAAGGAAATGCAACAAAGGAGTGCAGCATTTTCATAGAAAATCGATACTGTGCTTCTCATTAATGTCCTCATACGACTGTGTAGAACACAAGTCAGATTTGTCAACATGCAGGGGATAGCTGGAAAAAAAGAGAGCCTGAGTTCATGCTCTGGGTTTTAAGATGACAGTTGACAGGAAGGATAGAAAATGTGTTTACTGTAAATACACCTAGTGCGCAAAGTATAGCAACAAAAACAAATAGTAAAATGGAAGATTTAAAATCATTTCTGCTATTCAAACAGCTCTTTAACTAAAGTTTGAGACTCAAATCGATCATAATCTTAATCAGTGTCATTACTCTCACGTCTCGTGTTCATGGTGCATTTCCCCATTTCTTTTGACCTCTGGATGACCTTCAGGTAGCAACAGCTGTGATGGTCGGACATCACTGCATCAGGTAAGGAGTCAGAGGCACCCTTGAGCAAGGCGCCGTCCCCCTTTACAAGTCGCTCATTCGGGCGCACCAGGCAGGAGCTGCCTGCCACTCTACCTCCCATTGCATGCTTACAGGGGCTTGTACACAACACATTCTGTATATGCATGTGTGTGACTTACTAACACTAGAGTGTGCTCTTAATTTCCCCTAGGGGATATAAAATAAAATAAAAAAATTATGACTGTAAAACAAGCAAACAAAAGAAACAAAAATGTTACTTGCATCACTGATCAATATTATTTTACAAACATGTTTGTTGACATGTTTCCCCTTCTTGCCATTAACAGATACTAACCACTCTTACATTATAATTGCTGTGCCTGTAGAGCTAATTATAAAGACAAAGGGTGATGAATCTTGGATCAAAGTACAACGCTGATTACATTTGAATACAGATTTGGTTACAGATGGAAATTCTGTCTTTTTTCAACTACTGTAAATACCATGACATAGCTTCTTTTAAAGAAAAAAACCTGTCACGAAAAATGTAGATGTATGTAGCTAAGACCATGAGGATTCACTGTCCTATGAAGGAGTTATATCTGGACTATTATATAAGTCTCCAGGTTTTTGCGGTATTTGCTGAGGTATGATCTTAAAAACAAACAAAACAACAACAACATCAACAGGGCACTGATTTCAGTTTGAGCTCCTAATTCCTACATGGCAAGTATTGATTTTACTAGTTTTAGTGAGCTGACCTGTAGAGTGCTATGACCTGAGAGAACACATGTTTGTACCATAATGGATCACATCTTCCCTGCTGTTGATAAACACCACTGAAAAGGTCAAGCTGCTCCTCGTGCTACCATTCTAAAACAAAGACTACATATTACCTCTGTAAATGCTACCAACCGTATGTCACAGTAAATTAAATCCACCCTCCACCCCACACACAAGCAGGAGCTGCTGTTTGATCCCCTCAGACACTGACGACTCTTTGTCGGTCAGTGCAGTCAGGCAGGAGAATGAAGCGAAGGAGCCCCAGCCACAAATGGCCATCCCTTCTTCACCCACTCTGGACCCAACATCAGAGGTGTTATTACCATATAAATGAGATACCGGCAGTAATTATTGGCAGAAATTAAAGCCAAATAGTCATACATGTAGCAGACAGTTTGACTGCATGTGGAAGGAAATGGTGACGTCTTACAGAAGAGTGACTTTGCAATTCTTGAATTAACACATCTGTATGTAATGAAAAGGATAATATTAATTATAATATTAATGAATTATTTTTGAAGACAATTTTTGAAGGCAAAAATTGGCTTCAAAAATGACATCATGTTACTTTATTCGCTTAAATGTCTAACTTTTGTAATATTTGACTAAAACAAAAAACAGATTTGATATTGCTAAATCCATGAAATAAGGAAACATGCTTATGTGAGCAACTAACACATAAAGATTGAAGCTGCCTTATCGTAAATCTTAATCTTCTTAGATGTCCTGACTATAAAGAGCAGTGCAGAAGCAGCCACATAACAAATTAGCACCGCAGCAAATTAGCAGCAAGTAAATTAGATCTTGATCTTGCTAATTATGTCAGCAGTGAGGTATGCATCATCTGCTGGTTTATATGATCGTTGTATCATGTTATGTTATGGTGCTTTGGTGCTGAGAGATGGGCAACGGCATTTATTAGCTGATGGAATAGCCCACCTGGGATAAAAGCAGCCGTGACATTTCAGCAGTGGAACAGGGCAATTACCCCGGGTGTCAGCAGCAATAGCGCAAGCTGGCCTTCTGTTGTAGTTCAACTCATCTAGGCTTTGATTTGTACATAGATTTCTCTAGTTGGACATTTAGAGATGGAAAAAAAGGACCCACCTGACTTTTATTCCAGAATCTATTATTGTCTTTCAAATCCAGAGATTGCAAGTCCTTTAGTCTAAGAATACAATGTTATATTTATGTATGCAGTAGCCATTTAAAAGAATAGTATTTGTTTGTTGTTTATATTTTATCAATAGCTTTTACATGCATATGCATATTTGATAATGTCCTATTTATAAATTTAACATTGAACACTTTCGTTCATTGTCCACATATGAAAACATACACTAATCATTAATAAATTAAAGCTTCTATATGAAGGGATTGACTAATGCCAGTACTTTCAAGGTTTCCCTGAATGAAATACATATAGAATATATTAATATATAATGCATATCGATTCAATTAATGCATTATAAATATACAAACATCAAACCACATAACTATGAAAGGAAACATAAAGCTGTACATTTACTCTGCTCCAAACTACATAAAATTGGTCCTGCTGTAGTATACTGCTTTTATTAGCCAGGAACTCTCCAAAAACATCTTTTTAATAAAATGGCTTATTTTTCACAAAGCAATGCCTGAAAATTTTCTTTGGGTCATTTTACTGAGTTACACACTATGAAAAACCCCAAAACACACACATGATAAACTATGATCTCCTCAGTCAGAGGCTTTAATTTTAAAGTTATGAAGTTATAAAGATGACCACAGAGCTCCTAATGACAGCTAGTGGTCCATACCCAGCGCACCTTTGTGATTTCCTTTAGCCTGTCGATGCACAGAAAGCACAGCTTTCCAAATCTCTGCATTTGGATAGTCTAAAATCTTTGTCTCTGCTTTCTGAAAGCATGTTGGTAACTCTTTAGATATCACAATACATGGCACTGGATGGCTGCTGCAGATTATAGAAGCTGATTAAATTGATAAATGACTTGAGTCTTGACTTGAAGCTTGAATCTGATGTAGAGCACAGTGAATTTCTGAACCTAGAATAATTGAAATCCTTCTGAAAAACAAGACTAAAGTAAACAAACATTGTCTCAGATTCATGTCAAACATCATTATCTCTTGATAAGGATTGGTGGGTGAACTATTAATACACAAGTAAAAGCTTGTGTATGTAGAAAACTATAAGTCCAATGCAAGCAGATCAAATGAAGAACTGTGCCTTTGTTGTGACCTCTCAGTAGCAAGAAGCCACGAATCAAAACCTCCACTAATCACAGCACTGGGTTTCAATTACCCTCACATCATAATGCTGCTTTCCTCTTCCCAGAATGCCACTGCCTGAAGGTCATGACAGCCTTTTAGCATTGCATGCTGTCTAGGACTTTCCATGGTTGACCTTTCAGTGTCTGTCACTTCACAGGATAATACCAATCACAGTGCAAGAGTCTGACTGCATGCAAGGTTACATCACGAGGCTCTGGTTGTGTTTTTGTACAGTATGTTAGTCATGCAGTTTGCATTCACTGTCGAGTCTGTCTACTCGTCTGTTATGCTGAAAATGAAGACAGACAGAGAAAGAAGGAGACGTCAGAAAAAAATGCAAGAACGAAAAAAGCAAGAGACCAATTCTGCCTGAGATGACGGAGCTTTAAGTGGACTGATTCCTTCCCAGCTGAGTTCACTCATTAATCTTTTACATCTTGCCTGTAGTTATCATTACTATGAAAAGTATCAGGCTGCCTTCCTCTATTTTGACACTTACTTTCATCTTTAAAAGAACAGGGGGGGTTGGCTGTTGTTTACCAGCTTCCCACCCACCTCTCAAAGCCTGCGATGCTTAGCAAGTCGACTGCTGAGAGACACGTCTGGACGGAAGAACGAGCCGTGCTTTTGTTTTTTTAATGGGAATGTCAGCGTTTTTGCTGGATTGAGCCAAAAATGAATGATGCAATGTTTCGCTTGTGTTACCCAAGCTCTGTTGATTTTTTCGCATGATGGCAGAAATCCATCCCAGTTTTATTGGAACATAAGCCGTTGAAGACTAATTAGTAGTTAAAAGCCAATCTGTAATTTTTATCCAAAATATTTTATTACAAATCTAACAAATTAACACTATTATTTTTAGTTGCCCATGCAGTTGTGTTTGGCCACCATTCAGACCAAGTTCCACTCTTCCTGGGTTGTGACCAACCAGTCAAAAAAAACTAACAGGGTTATATACAGGTACATCCCTGTGTGAGTGAATGGGATTTGAACTTGTGCAAAGTAAAATTTAAATTCACTCATTTACTTCAGCAGTGCACCTTTCTGTTTTCTGAACTAATTTGGAGACAAAAAACAAGCAACACTGTGGCACACATGTTCAACAAGGTCAAATTAAAAAGTTTGTTCCCGTTTTTTGTCAGACAGGGTATTTTGTATCTTGTTACAGCCACCAAGTCTCAGCCTGTGGAATAGGACAGAAGAAAACTGCAACACAATTAATGAATGTGTCTGTGCCTTTGAAAGCCTTTACAAATAATTACTGCACAACATGCATTTTAGTTATGTTGTTCAACTTGGTGAGACAAATGACGATGAGATCATATGTGACATGTCTTGTTGGCTGCTCCTAATCATAAACCTATGAATTCTAGAGGTTTCAAATAACAAAAGAAATCTTCTCTTGCACACAAACAGAACAAGGATTAAGAGTTACCTAATTGTACAGGCTATATTGTGCTACCTGTTGTAAAGAAGAAGGAAAAAGCTTATTTAAATGAGCCAGTTTTAAACATGTGCGACAAGAGACAAGGAACTGCAAGTGAACAAATGTGTTTTTAAGGGATCACACATCAAAACCGATGGAAGCACTGCCAAAATCCATCCACTCTAACACTCCTCAATGGATTTACCGTCTAATTCATTCTATGAATGAATGTTGTTGTAGCTGCACCGTGCATGTCAGGCTCCTCACCGTACATTTTTGGCATTGTTAATATTCAGAGTGGTCACCAATGTCACCAAGCTGTCCTGTAATAATGACATGGTTTCACGTCTGCAGACGAGTGGGCATGAAGAGAGGCGAGCTAATAAATAGAGCTGCCTCACCTTGATTAGTCTGGATAAATGTTGTGATAGAAGTCGCCTCAATTTGAATAACATTTCTCCATGCTGTGCAGCAACAGTGGAATGCTTTAGTCTTTGAAACACAGGTAAAAAAGAAAAGAAAAGAAAAGAAAAGAAAAGAAAAGAAAAGAAAAGAAAAGGCAGGTCACCTGGTTTACACCTGGTAAACAACATACAACAAACAGATTGGACTCAAATGCTAGAAGAGGACAAATACTGGGTTCATGCAAACAGGCAGCTTTACAGGTCAAAAACAGCCCAAATATATATAAAAAAAATTAATTGATAATGCTGAATGGTGCATGTTGCACTTTGGGGCAAGACACACTAAATGAGTTCATTTGAAAGGCTGACATGCTTTAGGAACATGGTCCACTGGCTGAGATTATTGTAAATAGAATTTCTACCCAACACTCTTCGCTACTCTGTCATAGGGAAATTCAAAGATGTGGTGCAATACTGGGAGCAGGCGTCAGCCTAATTACCGGGAATAGTACCTGTCAGGAATTTAGGGCAGGACCTGCAAGTATGGCACAAACATTAACATAAAGAATTTCATAAAGCAGTTTAAGGGGATTTTTTTTTAGCTTTTCAGTCGAGCAAAACAACAGCAAAACAGTCGCTTATACAAGAAAATGCAGATGTGTCACAGTTATTCGTGACAACAAATCAGCTCTATTTTACAGGCGACTGTGAAGCCTAAGATATGCTAATTCATACTTGAATGCACAGAATCAAAGAGGGACACATAAAACAATACAATATATACACATGAGTATTTACATATGACAATATTTACACACACATACACACACACACACACACACACACACACACACACACACACACACACACACACACACACACACACACACACACACGCAGTGAGACACTGCATTTTTTCATGTTGTACAATCACAAATAAGGGGCTAAATGTATGAATATACCAATACTCAATATTAACAGATGCCACTAATGCCACCACTAATGCCACCGTTAGCCTCTGAGTCTGACTTTGATAACAATGCTTTGTCAGATGATGGCTGTCCAGTTTTGGGAGATCTTTTACGTAATCGTTCCATTTGGCTCTGATGTGTTTGCATGTTGTGGTGAACCCTGATCCAGCTGAGGTCCTTCATCGAAGACCAGATGAGATCCACAGTGATTCCTCGCTTTCTGTTTGGCTTGATTGGCCCTGATCTGGGTCATCTGGGCTCCTCACTGGATGGCTGTGGGCCAAGGAAGAAAACATCCTAAAAACAATTAGACTATGTGTTTAATATGATTATGAAAATGCCATTCTGTTCACCGGGACGCTATTGAGTCTCTATAATGTGATGATTTTTTCAGACAGAGCTCAATACTGCTACATATAACCAAGGTTTCTTTTCAGTTGCAGTTTGCCAAGGTTTGCACCTTGAGTCAGAGAAGATCATTAAATATTAATCCGCAGCCTGCTACAGGGTGAAGCTGTGTTCATGCAACAACAAGAAGATTCTTGGCATATCCTCGACTTAGCTTATTTTTTTTCTGATGATATTTGTGCTCATAGTAGTTTGAAAAAATGGGACGCTGTAAATCTTCTTTCCTGTGAATGAAATCTCTGGAGAGGGGATGTGGATGCTCACTTTACTGGGTGTCCATTGCCATATTATGTTTTGATTTTGTAGATCAGTGGTAAACAGAAGCCAATCACAAGTATAAAATGATTGCTTAAAGTCCGCAACATTTCAACGATACATAATGTACTGTAATATGTAGTACTGCTCTATACTGATATGCATTAAAATAAATAAAAAACAAATGTATTATTAAAGATTACTCCCACAGTTGAAAGTAATCCCTCTCATTTAAAAGATTGTTTAATGGCTGAAGGGAGTTGTTCTTCCTTTTCTTTCCATCCCTCATTAACCGTCTCATTACAACTGCAGGTTTATTGGTGACCCATTTGAAGGGCCCGGCCCCTCCACTGGAAACATGGGATTGGACATGTGAGCAACTACTGTAGTAAAACATCCCGTGACATATTTTTGTAGAAGTAATTTAAGCACACTTAGTTTTTAACAGTTCTGTACGACAACAAATGTATAATTACACCTGGAATTATGTATTTATGATGTAGTTCACATTGCTTTAATGGTACTTTCACAAAGTAGAATATCTGTGTGTCTGTTCCACTACTGTTATCTGTTTACTGTCCCACTTATTTCTAAAATCTTTAATTACCATAGAGAACAGTTATTTATCATAAGATGTTCAAAGCTGTGTTTACTTATATTCCTTTTTCTGTGCATATACAGTGTAACATATATTTTCAACTTTCCCACATCCTCTCATTACCTTCATATTATACTAGAATTGATTTTTTATGGTTCATATCAAAATATTACTTTTAATACCCCAGCTCTGTGTATCCCAATTATTGCTTCAACATGAAAGACAAATATCAAAAAAGTATAACAAATACAGAGACATTTAATTAACCTCCTGAAAAAAACAAAAGAATAAAATCCAAATTATAGCATACAAAGGACAAACAGCTTCACGGACTGGAGCGAAATTAATTCCTTTTGGGATGTGAAATAGAGGATCTGCTGTTACGTTTCGCATCAACAGTTGCAGAAACCAATGAAAATAGATTTCTACATCAAAGAGGACTTTACAGTGCACCTAAATGGATTCCCCTACAGGGACGGGCAGGAGATGCTAAATTTCTCCTTCCTTATTTCGGGTGTAGCATTAATTACACAGAAGTGAATAATGAGCTGAATGCATAAAATAATTCCTCCGTGCCATTGTCACACTGACCAAAAGAAAAAATAAAGACAGTAAAATAAATTGGCTAAAACAAAAGATAGTTGTTGTGCTTTTGAAGGTTTTGCTATCGTGGAGGTATTGCAGCATAGGGGTCAAAACATTCCCCTGCATATATTATGATATCCACTCCATACTTCTTACTTGGTCACAGGGCAGTGACTGAATCTGAACAGTCTGCTGTTTCTCTATCTGTCAGTGAAATCCAGCTTTGTTCACCATCTGCCCGTGTGCCAAAATATATGCGAGAGGGACCATTAATTTGCATCCTACTTTGAATTCAATGATATTTAATCTAAGTGGTTAAATGAAAAGATAGAAACATGGTACTTGGGGGCTACACAGTTGCAGCTGAATTATTAATTATTCACCAACATTTTTTAAAACTATATTGGCAATGTGGCTCCAAGGATGTTTAGTAGTCCACACTTGAAATCTGGTGATGAAACTTATGTGTTACTAATGTTAAAGAGTGAATTACAATAAATGCACCACCTGCACATCAAATGTTTTCATTTATATATTCATTTTTTGACTACAAATAGTAATTTTAAAAGCAAAATGTGATTAACTAATACAATGGTTTTAACTGAAGCATGTAGATACATATATTGGATCTCAATTCCACTGTACACAGATATTTTCCATGTACATATAGTGTGTTAAAACCAAACAAGCTAACAGTGTGATTGCGAGATGCAGTCGAATTTTCATGTGCTCTTGATGAACTCCCACAATGCAGTGCACAAAAGAAGCTCACGGTTGGTGGGTGGTGGTGAAAACTACTTGGAAAACAAAAAATTCAGCCGGCAAAACTTTTCCAAAGTTGTAGACTGACATTTAATGTCACATACATTGTGCCATTTCTTGTTAGTGTAAAACCATATTTTTCAATATTCACTGCTGAAACAGAATGCTATGGTGGTAAGTGGAACATACTGTATGTGGACAGGTTGTGCCTAGGTTGTTGGAAAAATCCCACTGCATGAATAAAAATGGAGAAATCAGCTTCACAAAAATAAGCGAGGAAAAGACTTGAAGTGCTTTTGAAAACCTCGTATTTACTGTTTCTTAAAAGTGCTGCTGCTTTTGTCAGAGAGTCAAGAGTTACAGCTTCGCCTTATGGGATCCTTGAAGCCTCTAAACTAAATGTGTTTGTATTTTTTACGTCTTGGTGCCAACGTCTATTAGTATCATGTCACTAAGTGCCCTTGACTGCAGTCAAGCAGCATTCTGCCTGTTGGTGAGGTCTGGGTTGCATTTTACAGTCTATGCCTCCCAGATGCAGCTCTGCTCGGTGCCGCACACATGAAGGTTTCTAACTCCTCCAGAACTGAACAGTGTTTTGTTACGCAGCGTTGACCTGGGAGGGAAAATGAAGTACAAACTAACTTTAGAAACATCCTCATATTATGTATTATTTTTGTTGCTTTCACAGTAAAACAATCATGAGGTTGAAAGACAATGGGTTTGCCGACCTACTTTAAAGCCACAGTGTGATATACAGTACATGATACATATAACTATAAAACGCTGTTGCTACGTCTTGTGTCCATTACAAGCACTGCCTATAATTATTAATAGCATTTCATTGGCTGCTCTGTGAAACTTTTGTGTGGGCGGCTCAATCATGCAGGGGTTACATGTCCAGGTTCAATAAACTATTCAACCATATTTTGATCTCATGAAAATTTTTTGTTTTTGTTTCGGTTTCAGTTTCTGTCTCTCTCTCTTTGGCCAAAGCTCATCCTCATGGCGCAGGTTGACAGTTTCCCAAACCTGCCATCCATTTAAAATCAAGCTCACTCTTATCTACCCTGTTCAGTTATCTTTCGTCTCCATTTTCATGTAATCCTTCTTTGCACCTCAGATCCTTGGAGAACCTGCACTGCCAGACGACATAGCCACCAGCCCAGCCTCAGTTCTGCTTATGTTCTCAGGCCGTCATTCAACCTTCAGCGTCGTTCACCACCACCACCTGCCTTGATTTGTAAAAAACAGAATGAACACTTCTCCTGAGACAGAGTCTCACTTTTGGGTCCAGTTAATTAATCCACAAAAATGAAGAGTTGGGTCTTGGGTAATGCTTCCAACATATGCTGTGATGTGTGGCAGCTTTGGTTATTTGGAAATTACATGATTTCAAACATTTAATGTATTTTTCAGAGACAAATCTTTTTGGGGGAAAAAACCCCATGTATTCACAGTTTGCAGACAGTTCATGAGGCATTCATACTTTCACCCAGAAATGTCATTAAAACTTTGAATTGTTGGCAAAACATGGAACTTTCTCAGGAAGACTCAACGTTTAAAATTCTTTAGTAATTTCAATACCATCTATTTGGTGAATATTGTAGATTCAGAACCTGAGAGATCCACCGTCAGAGCCCTGGAGAGACCCATTTACCTCACTTGGATTTTGAAAACAAAAGAAAATTTGTAGCTAAACACCTTTTGCTATTTCTACCTTAGAAAAAAGATCAGTGTTCTCTTTCTGTAGACATGTATTACATACAATATACTGGAGAGTCATATCTGTCAGCTCCCGCCAAATGATTTGTGTGTCTACTCCACCCAGGTCTCCACACTGACTGAGCCCTACTTGGAAACAAATGAGAAATGCTGTGTTATCCAAACACAGAAAACCTTGTTTGTTGGACCCAAAAAGACGTCCTGTACTTGGGTCAGCACTCCTTCTACCCGCTAAAAAGTGCAGCTAGAGCCTATCTGGAAAGATTAATGATCATTGATCCCCAGCACAAGTCACCAGGGCAGCAAACCACTGTTTCCCTCCAATCCTCGTGAGCAGTAAAATCCTCAGTGTACACTTTTAAAGTCTTTAGTCTGCCTGGACTGAAACAAGTCCAAGGACAGTTATTATTATTATTATTTTTCAGCTTAGTGTGTTGATGTGGCTAATAATTGCTTATCCATGCATTTCAGTTGTGTGGTTCATTGTTTCGTACATACCTTTTTTTTTTTTTTTATGGAAACAGAAAAATGCACAGTCCGCACTAAACTCTAGGGATTTAAAAATGTGTTTCTTTGCAAGATTAACCATCTTAATAATAGTTGTCATACTTTAATCAGTAGAGTATGCAAAGTTTTACACAATTAAGACAATGGCCATTTAGGATTAGTTGGATGAAGCCATTGTTGTTCTAAGAATGTCTTCAACTTCTACTAAAAAAAAACCAAAACACAAAACATACCCTACATGTGGATGTACAGCTAATTTAAAAAAGAAGAATTTATCTCAAATTGGGCCCAAACTAAAAGAAAAAAAAGTGGCGCGTTTTTTTTTTGTAAATTTTTTAAAGAGACTCAAACATAACAAATATGTCTAGACCACATTGCACATCTCCTCATTTGCAGATGAAACAGGAAGCTCATATAATCATCTGAGTGTTTGGAGAACTTGGTCCCCATTTCTGCGTGACCTTCCTTATCAGCTGAGCATTTCAAAAGCACAAGGGGCAGAGGGTCACTGCCAATATGGGGCTGCAACAGCAAATTACCATTTAGCAGAATATTCCTGCTGTAAATCAGCTCCCATTTGGTTCTGATCAGCAGGTAACTGTCTGACTTCTGCCCCAAACACCATCTTTGATGATTGTGAGAAAGTATAAAATAAGAGTGATTAAACAGTCATGCATTTCATACACAAGAAGATTTCCTATCTTTGAATTACTTTCTTTTTAAGCCATCTACTCTTAAAAAATACTTTAAACGAGTTTAGTTTATATTGTATTGTATTACAGTTTTCATAATAGGAGAAAAAAGCAGCTGGTGTTCAGTGAATTTGTTCACATTATCCATACATTCCTACCCATATCATCCATGCTAGGACTTAAAAAACCAAACACATATTAAATGCATGTACCTCTTTCAAATTAGCAAAATCTACATGTGACATTTTAAATGAGGATTACAATTTCTGCTTGTTAAAAAGCTGTCACTGGTTAGTTTCTGTGGGTGTTTCAAGCTCTTTCACAGAGTTTGGGCAATGACCTTCATCCTTGGATATCATAAGACAGTTATGTATGACAGTGAACACAAGTATCAGGGAAACGACCAAAAGCAGGAGAAAGCAGGCAAACAGGATCAGGTCAGAAGAAGTCTAACAGCTTAGAAGACATTAAGGTGCAAAAAGGTAAAGAAAAGGAGGAGGGGGGATGATAAAGAAAAGGCAGCAGGTTCTGAAAAGTTAAAAAAAAGTATATAACTTCATGATACTGAATTTAATAACATGTTTGAAGTCAAGGTTGGCTGTTTAACAGGAAGTATTGTAAAGGTCAGAGAAAGATCATCTTTAATGTTATTACAAAAGGCCATCTTTAAGTGCCTGCTGTGATCGGACTTGTATCGAGTCCTCAAGCATCCTGACATCACCTTTACTTTCTGACTTGCAGAATTGAACGCTACTTACATGAATCTTGGCATTAAAATCCTCCAGTGTGAAAAGAGGATTTGTTACCAGATTGTGTGTTTGGTCCTTCCATTGTCTGAAATGAACATTTTTGTTGTTTCACTGGAATATTGACAATTATAGCCACAGCTGTAGGTGGTTTTCTATTTAACTTTGCTTCAACAGCATCCTCATCATTAGCCAAACCAATTACCAACTAACATCACATTCATTGTTAGATTTTGGTTAACTTCTCTTATTGTTTGTTTAAACATGCACAATTTAAATGTCCTGATTAAGTTTTAAGGGAAATTGAGTAGTTCCAGACATTTTTCTTTATTTTATATTTATTCCCAGTCACTTCGGGTGATGTTGTGATTCTACATATTGTTTTAGCAATGCGGAACTATGTTGCTCTTTACTAACTATGTCCAAAGAAGAACACACATATTCCAGTAATCCTCTTTTTATCTCAGAGGTGGTTCAACTTAAGATGCATTCGGCTACATATAATACAAGCTTTATTGTTCAGTACTGATTTTTTGCTTTCATCATACAGTATTTGGTTATCTTTATGGTTCACACTGATGATTAAAAGTTGCCTGTGTTGATGATGGGATAACAAATTTTATTGTTTTAGACTGATCATATGAATGCAGCTATAGTAAGTCTTTTGAATGATCATCATGGAATAAGACATTTCTTTTTGTGCTTCGGTGTTTCAGAGGAACCGGGCCAGCATAAGTGTTGACTTTGTCCTCGCTTTCAACCATCATTAAAACAAGGATTTAATATCGTACAGACTCTAATCCGATTTTACTTTTACCATACAAAGACAGGTTAGTATTTTTTCCAGTGACGATTCGAGGCCACTGTCAGTGCAGCACAGAGCAGAATCATAGTCTTATTTTGTTAGTCATCCTTTGCTGTATTTCCAATCATTTGTAATCTTGGATGAACGGAGTGTTGTGTGCTGGCTTTGGGAGACACTTCTTTATCAGAGTAGCTCTGCCTTACAGCTATTGACCCAACATCTACCTCAGTGCCATGAAACCCAACTCTATCTCATCTTTGATTTCCTCCATGGTTGAAGGAACGGTTCAGTGGGAGGTGAGTAGAACATTGAACACTTTTTCCAAATCTTACTAAAATACCTTCTATACATTGGACTTCTGTGTCTTTTCTGTTTGACTGACTCAATATTGATGCCAGCTAAACTCAAGTCATATTGATGTTGCTGAATTAACATCATTGTTTGTGCATCCGGACAAGTTGATAATACTCTATTACACATTATAAATTGACCTCTGGTGCTGACGTCGGTGATATGGAACTGGTAATGGTGTGTGGATAAGTTGCCCATAAAACCTGAATGAGGAAATATGCTGTCAGCAGCCTGATCATTAGGACACCAAACAAGGAAATGCTCTGATGGACACTAATCATTCAAGATCAAATGCACTTCAATTAACCAATAACATCTGCTCACGCAGCCATTTTGGTGACTGGCCATATGTTTCTGAATCCTCAAAGTGGCGGTGATGAGATCTGTTGCCAAAATGAAGAAAACCAATAGAATAGATAAGATGATGTTGTCTTGCTAGAACGTAGTTCAATGTGAAAAAGAAAGAACCTTCAATATGACTTTGAGACTGAAACTGACGGCTACTCACTCATTGGGTGATCCATTTGTTAGCTTAACGGAGGTATTACCTTGTACAGATGGGCTAAAAACAAACAACTTCACAATCAATTAAACTTCACACTTATCTCTCATATAATAACGGAAGGAAATCACATTCATTCATGTAAATAATTGCGTTTGTTGCTGTTTTTTGCCCATTTTAATTAGCAAATGTTTTTGCACAGAGGAAAAAAATCCAGCTCCTATTAAGTGGGATAAACAGGAGCTGTCAGCACATCTTTACAAGTCTTATGTGTAATACAAATAAGCCTGGCTGCTAGGTGCCATAGCTCTGAGAGGGTTTTCATCCATAGCTGAACAATTTCCTGGTCCTCTGGGATGCTTTGCATCAATTCAATTTATTTCAGTAAATGGACCAAATTCTTAAGGGAAATTTGGTCTGTCGTTTGTGTTTTTCATCAAGCAATACCTTCCTCCCCTTTTTTTGCAAATAAAAAATGGATTAAACATGCAGAAATGTTGAATCTACCGTCGTACATCTGCATGAGAGGTTATTGTGCACTGACAGCATAAAGGAGAGGAGCTCAATGCATGTTTAGAGGCATTGTGATACTTAATAATATAATCAGGTGTTTACTGCTCTTTCAATGTGACTTCAAATTGATTATTGAGTTTGGAGAAAAAGAAAAGTTCCCGATGTTGTGTAATAAACTGTTTTCGCTTATATTGATTTTAAATTTGATTCAATTCAAAAGAGATCAGCTTGAAATCCACACTTGGGGAGGTTGAAAAAATTAAGTTACATCATATTTGACAGAAAGCAGCTCAGAAAATAAGAGGTTGGAAAGGCAGCAAACGGCTGGCACTCAGTATCCTTCCAGATGTCGGCGTGTGATACGCTCCTCCCTGCTGGCCCCCACTGTCAAGCCCATGTCAGTCCTGTGACATTTCATCAAGATGGTAATTAATCATTGCCGAAACAATGTGGTGGACGAGAACATCGGCTCTGTCACAGCACTGGGGAGAACGAAGGCTACCAGGGGCCTCCCTGGCACACGCAAGGGCACGAGAAGTAAAGCGTTGCCATGGTGAAACCTTGGCAGCATCAAGAATCATCCTCCCAAAGTGACATGTGTTGGTTTTACAGGCTGCAACTCTAACCTACCAGGAGGAAGTGCACACTCAGTCTGCTCCATGTTTGCACAAATGAAATGCCAGATTTGGAAAGCACTGTGACATGAGGACTGATCGAAGAATAGAGCTTGGAAAATACTTTAATAACAGAAATTAACATGCTTTGCTGTCATGTGACATGTGTGATATTTTGATATTTGTCATAATCATTTACCCAATACATTCACTCCAATGTGGCCAAATGACATTCTGATGTTAGAAATATATTTCCTTTACAAATAAAAAATAAAACTAAAAAAAAATCCAAAAGTAATTGTTCTATGAACTTTAAACTAGAGTCACATGATATTAAATGCTAGTACTGCTTGTGTCAAACTGGTATCCTTCAATGCAAAATATGTGCAGCACATTCCTTTGACATCACGTGGCAAGATTTAATGGGAAAATTCAAAATCATCTTTATGTTTGCAGCTTGGGGACTTTTGATATTTCTTTTTATAAATGTAATGATGATGTTTCTTCTTATTGAGCTCTGTGGAAATCAACTGTCTTCTGGCAAGATCCAGCTAATGTAAGCTGCCCACATAAAAGTCTTTGCAGAGAACCATAGTACTGTTGCAATTAAATGCTTTAATCATTAGCGATATTTAAATTGCATTGCTTTTTTGTTTTTTTTCTAAAGAATCTAAATGCCAGTGTAACAGATTTGTCTCATATAGTCTACAGGGTTTCACCCCTCATTAGAGTGGCTGCATTTAATCAATAGCTTTGTTAACTCGTTTGGTGCCGCTCTGCACAGAAATTAGAATACTGTAATATTTCTGCATTTTGAAGTGTGTAGGTGTGAAAAGTGAACTATAAAAGAATGGAATCAAGAACCTCAGAAACAAAACACCTTGAAATTTGTTTAAGCACAGAACTGGACTAGATGTACTCATCACTTTTGATGCCTTGTATGGACAGTAGAACATAGTGTACAGGACATGATAAGGAAACACAGCCTGCAGGCAAGAGGAAGGGCTGAAAGAGACCCAGATGTGCTCCCAACTCAATTTAGAGGTACAGATAACCGACTTCAGGTCTGTCAGCTGTCCACACATTCTCTGAAATGCAACTATGAATAAATCAAAGGCGTAGCAGCAACCACCTTTCGTAGAGTGTCATTAATTTATGAATGTTAAATGTTACAATGCCCTTTAGGTACAATTTCAACCATATTTTACATTAAACTGATAGAATAATTCATTGTTTTATTTTTCCCTTGGCCAGATTAACAGTCGTTGCCAGCATGTCACCTTGTGAAGGTGACCTTTAAATGTGTCACCCTTGTCTGTTTGTGTAGGGGCTCTTTATCAGGGGACAATAATGAAATGGAGGTGCCATCTCCTGCCAGCGTTTTAATGTTAATTGGCAGTGATTTGAGAAAAAATGGCAACAGTCCAGGACAACGCTGCTTCAGATGACGCTATGTTAGAGAGGGTTTGTTGTCACAAAATAACCTTTTCAAAAATAAAGGAGGACTGAGGCAGCAAGATGAATACTCGCTCCCACTTTGTGGTGTTCACACAGCATGCAGAATGAAAATCATAACTCCCCAAGTCAAGCAAACAGGTGAGGTCAGATTATTATTGAAGCCGCTGAACCAGAAAGTTGATACTGTGTGTTTTATGTGCTCGGGGGGGAAGACACTGACAGTTCGAGGCCTTGAGTCTGCAAGAAAAAGCACGGTGGAAATGCATCTGCAAGCACTGGAATTATTCACATTTAGGCATGCTTACAAGACAGTATTAAATCAAAGTAAGCAAAAAAAAAAAGGGCTGAAGCAGTGTTGATGGACGCTCACATCCGCACTTTTATTCACTCATTTACAATTCATGTCAAGTCACTACCACCAATACCCCCTCTCACCCCATCCTGCGGCCCCTCCACTGTCAGGAGAAGAACAAAAAGGAGGAAGGTGCCTTTGGGCCAGCACGCATCTACCGACTGACCTTCAGATTGAGTTGATCATCAAGGAGACAGTCTTTGACTGGTTTTAGACACCAGTGAAGTCAACTGATGGTGCAGCCTGGTCTCATTCCAGGGATTCAAATACTGCTGTTTGGCCCTAATAACACTGAGCAATCATATAATGAATTATTTTTCATCGCTCTATGAAATTTATTCTTCTTTTTCTTCTTCTCCCTTCAAGGGTCGCCACAGCAAATCAGTTGCCTCCATCTAACCCTGTCTTCTGCATACTCTTCTCTCACACCCACTACCTTCATGTCCTCTTTCACTACATCCATAAACCTCCTCTTTGGTCTTCCTCTAGGTCTCCTGCCTGGCAGTTCAAAACTCAGCATCCTTCTACCAATATATTCGCCATCTCTCCTCTGGACATGTCCAAACCATCTCAGTCTGGCCTCTCTGACTTTATCTAACCTCTAACACAGTGGTTCTTAACCTTGTTGGAGGTACCAAACCCTGCCGGTTTCATATGATCACTCGCCAAACCCTCCGTCAGTAAAAAGAAATAAATTTCAAATTTAAGACATAAGTATATGTTTTACTGGTGTATTTAATTAATTTTGCATTAATGTCACCTTTTTCAAAGAACAAAACCAAGACAGTGCATGAACTCACATGAAATGACCTACCTGCAAATCAGTGTGACTTCTGCTGTTGTTATTGAGAGACCAGTTCAGATAAGCATGGCTTCACCTTGGCAAGTGCTACTCTTATGTTATTTTCACAGCAAAGTCTGTTTCTTTTGTTTTCCATGCAGCTTTAGGAAGTGTTCCTTTATTTTTGCCAGTGCGAGACTAGAGTTGCTCAACTTGACATTGCAAATCATGCAGAATGCTGACTCCCATCACGTTCCATTAAACAGTACACGTTAATTCACGATGCACATATTTGTCCAACCACTTTCTTTTTCTGCCCAACATAGTCACTATGAATTAAAATATTAAGAAAGCAATCAGATGACGTACCATCATGACAGGCATAAATCGACTACTGAGTGCGCAAAATCCCATGTAGCACAGGTAGGCTAATCAATGTAGCGTGATCACCTGGAGCCAATGATGGCTAAGGGGGGCGTATCATCATCAATTGACACGGTGTGTCAAACGTACACAGTGATTTGTGTATGTTCGGCAAAAACACCCGACACGATGTTTTGTCTTGACCTCCGTCTCCGCCGAACCTCTGTGACCGACTCACCGAACCCCTAGGGTTCAATCGAACCCAGGTTAAGAACCACTACTCCAATATCTGCTGTCCCTCTGATGTACTCATTCCTGATCCTATCCTTCCTGGTCACTCCCAAAGAGAACCTCAGGATCTTCATCTCTGCTACCTCCAGCTCTGTCTCCTGTCTTTTCCTCAGTGACACTGTCTCTAGACCAAACAACATCGATGTGTGATAGAAGAGTTTCGGCTAAAATGAAAGGAAAGGTGTACAAAACTGTGGTGAGACCATTGCTTTGGACTGTTGACCCTAAGTACTTAAAATCCTCCACCTTCTTGATCTCTTCTCCCTGTAACCTCACTCTTCCACTTGGGTCCCTCTCATTCACACACATGTACTCTGTCTTACTGCGGCTAACCTTCATTCCTCTCCTTTCCAGGACAAACCTCCACCTCTCTAGCTTCTCCTCCACCTGTTCCCTGCTCTCACTGCAGATCACAATCTCATCTGCAAACATCATGGTCCATGGAGATTCCTGTCTAACCTCGTCTGTCAGCCTGTCCATCACCATAGCAACAAGAAGGGGCTCAGAGCTGATCCCTGATGCAGTCCCACCTCCACCTTGAACTCCTCTGTCACACCTACAGCACACCTCACCACTGTCTTACAGTCCTCATACATGTCCTGCACCACTCTAACATACTTCTCTGCCATTCCAGACTTCCTCATAAAATACCACAGTTCCTCTCCGGACACCCTGTCATAAGCTTTCTTCAGATCTACAAAAATCACAATGCAGCTCACATGACCTAATTGTAAACCAGAAAAATACTCTAGTTGTCAGAGGGATCATTGCGTTATGTAAAATTGATATTATATGTTGTGTGTCCCTCAATATACAGATTAGTATGTTTGTTTGTTTGTTTTTTTGCATAAGCCTAAATAAATTATCCATGGAGGTAGAGGATGGGAAAGAAAGAAAGTTTACACACAGCATGCCTTTTAAAGCCAATAAAATGAATTCAAAACCATATATTTGAGCTAAAACCTTGTTATTTGTTGCTAAAAAATCTATTTTATCCACAAAATATTTATATCCTGAGGTCCATGTCCAGTTTTAAAAAACATCTATATTGATTCCTGTCTTTTCTTTGTTGTTTATTATGTTGTATTTGTTTTGCTATGCAGTAAATACGTATATTTCTCCCTGCAGCTTTGCAGCAGAATCCAGTAGCTTTCAGTTCAGAAGGGGCTTTTGTTGAGTCTGTAGAACAACTTGTCTGAGCAGCCGCATTTAGTCTGTGAAAAGCTGGTGGTAGACGATAGACAGCGGTGGCTGAGAAACTGACTTAGCGAGGCAGGCAGTCCCTCCGACCCTTCAAGGCAGACTGCTTGTCTGACAGATGAGAATTGAAAGGCAAATCAATAGAGATCACAGCTTCAATGAAGAGTGAGTTTAATTGGCTTACTGTTATTGACATGTGCTTCCCTCAGCTCTTCGCACTTGCTCCGCGACCGCATGAGGCCCTGTGTCCTATAGCTGCTAGCAAGCAAAGATACTCCGATACTCAGCTACTTGATGAATGAAATGACAGCTAGCAACGGGTGACAAGAGTAATTCATATAAATGTTTAGTGAGGGCACTCTTATTGGCCCATATCTGTGGTATGTCTTTTTTTCAGGGACTGAAAGGAGATTTATGAAGAAACTTGGGATGACAAAGGGTAGATGAGAAAGTGAAAGCACAGGTCGCCATTTATAACAGATGCAATTTGTAAACAGTTTAAGGAAGCTGGCGTAGAAATATGTTCCTATTGAAATGAATTGTAATATAAATGAAGGTAGAAGCTGAGAACAGTGGTTTCATAAAACGGTAGGAGATGACTTTGGAGGCAAGAGTTTCCCTCTTATCTTAATAAATTCTCCAAATGTGCTGATGAAATCTCTTCTGCATAAAAACCTCAGAGCTCAGAAGCTCAACAGAGGAGCGAGGGAAGATGTAGAGTGCAATTTCAATTTTACATTTACTTTAGATTTTTTAATACTAATTGGGCGGTGCACAGGATTGCTAATGCTAATGTTTATGAAACTGCATCTCCGTTAAGCTTCTCCCACATGTGATGAGTTTCTCCAGCAGTTAGTTATTAGCATAGAAATCAACTTAATACAATATGACAATTGCAGAATTACTGGCTACTACTTTATGTGTTTTCCTTCAAACATTGTGGATCATTTGCTTTAAATTGTGATTGTTCTCAATTACAAACACAAAGTGTTATTTCCCCTCATCTAAAATTTTCCGTAAAATCTGCAAAGACATAAAGTAATGCCTGAAAAATGGACAAATTTTTGACACACACACCATCAGCAGCAGAGAACCCCCACTAGATTAACGGGAAGGACCCTTCTCTTTATTGGGCTCCCTGAACAGGCTATTTTAATAATGCATATCCACTCATGCATATTCTCAGAACTATGTCAAGCACAGTGGAATTAAACACGTTTATCATCCCCCAAAAAATGACATGTTCCTTATCAGCTTTTTTCACTGAACAGCCAATGGATGGCAAGTCCGTGTTTTGCCTATCATGCTGATACTGAAATAAGATAGTTATCCACAGTCATCGAAAATTTCTAATTTCCTGCCGGGGTGACCGTCTGCAGAGTTTAAAAAAAGATTACAGAAGAGTTTTGACACAGGGAGTGATTTTATCGGTGGTAAATTATTCTTCTAATGTAAAGGGAATGAAAAAGTGGTCAGATCATCACACCACTGTCCTTATAATTAAACCAGCACGATTAAACGGCACCCAAAAAAGTGTAAGTGATCATTTTAGCACACAGGATAAATTAGGAATATTTCTTTAGAATAATGGTACAATTTGAGTTGAAAGGTTCAGTACTGACACAGATATTAGTTTGGTCAGAACTAAATTAAGCACCAGAGCACAAGACTGTGTTTCACAGATCTGCAAAGATTTCAAGAAAATCAGTTAATTACTCTGTTCCTGCTAAAAGTCAAACACATGCAAAAATATAACCAAATACAAATACACTGTACAAAAATGCCAAAAATACACTTACATAACTTTGATTCGGAGTGGCCCAATATTTCGGCTCATGGCTTCTCGGCCATCCAGGTCATGAGAGTCCCGGAAGGAGAAATCTGACCACAACTGGGCTTCTACTTACAAAGAGACCTAGCTGCTTCACATTCAACCTTGAAGGGTTACATGGTTTATATTATTATGGTTTTATTGATTAGTTTCCATGTACAACATGTAGCAGTAATCGGATTTAGCAGTGCAGGGCATCATGTTTTCATCAACAATAAGCGAACCCAAAGTGGACGAGTTGTCTCTGCTTTATCCTCTAGACACTTCTGCTGCATTTTCTGTAGCATGGAAAGAATTTTAATTAGAAGTCTTAGTACTAAATAAACACAATTATCTTGTAAATGACAATAAAGAAAATGAAACATAATGAAAGTTAATGAAACATCTGAATAGCAAGTACAACTTTAATTTTTTTGCTGCTAGTGACAAGGAGTCATAAAAGAATCATTTGCAATCCATAAATCTAACACCCAGACTCCCCTCAAACCATTTGGATAAACAAAGAGAGGCGGATTACTGAGCTCGCAAATGGCGTTTACTGTGTTGTTGTTGAAAATAATATCTCAGATAAAGGCTTGAGCTCAGTGCGAAGGTGCGACCGATAATCTCTGGTATCTGAGTGAGTACTTCTGTTTCTTTGTGTGCGTGTGGATGAAAAAGACAAGTTGAGAGGAAGAGAGTGATGCCCACAGAGAAGAAGACTTATCCTCCAGCAGGATCAATGTTGTTAAACCTCCTAAATCACCTGCAGAGAACGGAGCAGAGCTGAGTAGCCTGAAACAAGGCTGCGAGATTTCTTATTTCATTTTTAATACCTTCAGATCGGATCCATCCAGGATTTTGTTTCTGTAATCCCTTGGCTCGATATCCCCGTGTTCAATATGTTAATGTCTCCCACCAAATGGATAATTTGTCAGAGAGACTTGGCAGATGGGCTTGCAACTGTTTCAGAGGAGACAGATGTATCAACACCCTCTTTTAAAACCATTTTGTTTTTCACCAGTTCACTCGCCATCAATGGAACAATCAACATGTACTGTATATTTATATCAACGGAATATTATTGGACGAGTCGATGAGCTAACCCACATCATGTTTTCCTGACATATAAAAAATGTGTTCATCGGAGTATGACCTCCCATTGTCCCCACCCAGAAGACCACACATAGAAGAGGGTTTTTGTATGTTTGAATTGACAGAATGGTTTTTCGACATTCTTTTTTCAGCCAGATAATTATCTATCTCTCAGTTCCACTGTGTCCTACTTAGCCTACTTATCAAACTTGGAGAGAAAAATCATCATTTGATGAAGAGAATGCATCTCGGCAATGCTGATGCTGCTCTGTCCTTGATCGTTATCCTTTTTATATAATAGCTAAAAGCCAACTTACTTAAGGTTATTATTTTTATGGCATTTTGACATGTGAGAAGGTTTATTGAGTATGAGGTAACATTGGGCACTTTTTTCAAACATCTGCCAGGAGTTAAGTTCACAATCGACTGATTTGCAACAACAAATACGTTGATTGGGGAAAAATATTCGCAACAGGGATTATGTTCAGAGACATTCAACTGATGAAAACTATATTTACGCATCAGGTTGGAAGCATACACTGGTCACAGTGTGTTCTGTAAGTATAGTGTGAGGTCAGAGGCCACAGTTCAAACCCTGGCTCGAATGTGTAGTAAACAAAAAAACTATATTCTCTGAATCTCTGTACATGTTTGATGTTGCAACATTTCCTAATCATATTAATAGAGAATGTAATTTATCAATACAGTAATTAATTTTAAAATATATGCTGTATATGTTTATGCATTATATGAATGTACGGTACTTATATTCTATTTTTTTTGTTTTCGATTTCAATGACGGTGATGAAGAAATAGCTGAAAATCTCATCAAAAAGAGACAAAAGACCATTTTCTATTTTCAGATTCAGGCTCCACAATCTTGCTATTGAATAACAAGCGAGCTATTATGACACATTTGTGTGCACCATATGATGTAGTGCGTTGGGAAAAAGTCCAGAGAAAAACGGCTTTTGTTGTTGTCTGTTCTGTTAATCAGCTGTTTCAAAAAGGCTGTTTTCTTACCTGCAGCTGCTGGCAGAACCACATTTTATTATCCTGATACGCTTACCTGAACATTCGGCCAACACACCGCAAGCTGTTTACACACAGTCAGTTTGTATTGTGTCAGCAGATAAGTGTTATATTTCACACATGTGTAAATGTCATGAAACATTCCCACAAAGCCAGATGCTGTTGAGATGTATTCGTTGAAATCAGAGTGCAGACACACCGTATACTGTCAGTCCCTGTAAGCGACTGTGAGATCTGCAGTAATCTTGAACATCAAAGCTGATTGGCTTCATGCTTTTTTCATCCCCAGTTCCAGTCCGATTGATGTGGAGGTTTTGTTTTGTGCTTCAGAAGTTCTATGTTTGTAGTTTTTGTTGCTGGTAGTCAAAATGATAGATATAAAATGGAATACATTTGAATGTATCAGAAGAAAACACTTAGAAAGTCTATATGTGCTGACCCATGAATGTCTCAAGATGGGCTGCGAAATCAGCTCCTCTGTCGAACGTTCAGAGGATAAAATTAAAGCTGCGTTGAGCGTTCCAGTCGGACGACTAGCAGCTCTCAGGAAACAGGCTTTCATGTGCTCAGGCTGACAGGCTTTTGATGTAAGTAGGGGAGTCTGAGATTAGGCTGAGAGGATATCAGGCTGGCCTTTAGAGAAGAAGGGAAAAAAGGTATGAATGTAACTGATACTTATCTACTGGCTAATTTAAAATTAAAATCCTGCACAATTCTGTGCGACTGCTGAAACAAGCACTTGAATCAAAAGGTTCTTATTATTAAATCAACCAATCAGCTCTCAGTTTTAAAAGTCTTCATGCTCTTATCAGTTTATTTTTTCCCCAGCAGTTTCTGGCTCTTATTTCCATGACATCGGCAGAATCTGCAGAGAGAGTGTGTGAGAGGATCTCATAGGCTTCATTCTCAGAGATAAAAAAACTTCTCCCGGCACCAGATTCAAAATCGAAATCAATGTTTTTCATGGAATTGTAGATGCTCATATTTTCTCCAGAGGAAGATCATGTGATCTGATCTGAAAACTGGAAGTGTTTCCAAACAATGTAAACAAATGAAACCCACACAAATGATGATTGTTCAAGCTCCATCACCTTCTTAGAAAAATTTGGTAGCGCAGTGTTCTAGTTGGGTAATAGGGCTCTTCCTATAATTATGCTATTATTTGCATTGTGACATAAAGCAGGTGATCACCATGTTTAATGCATCCCTTACTTTTCTATAGTTGGAAAGATGCTAAAAGAATGTCCATACACATTAAATGCCAGCTTTCACAGAGGTATACACACCGATTCAACATATGGAGGGAGATTTCTAGTTATATTCACTATTCATATTTACTGCCTTAGGGCAGCTTAGCATCATTACTATTCATCACGGTTTACAGGTAAATTATGCTGCTGATAGAGAACATATCATACCTGGAGTAGCTACCATATCCCCCAGCACATCTGTCACAACCCCTAATTTAAATAAGTAATGAAATGCATCAAACAGCTGAGTAAATGAAGTCCACGGTAAGCATCTTGCTCAAACATTAATTTTTCATTCAGCCCAATCATAATATGAATGATCATTTATCTTCTGTTGGCCATTTTAAAGGAAATATATCAATCTCTTTTCAGTTTTAAGTGATATGTGAAAGGATGCTAAAACCTTGAACAGGAATCAAGTCAGTCTTCCAGTGAACATATAGCATTTGATTGGATTATGAAGCTTCACAATGAAATAATTAAATGAAAATGCCAATAGGAAGCAAAATCTAAGGTTGGCCTGCAGCAAGATCCAACCAATCAGGCCTAAAAGCAGTGATATAAGTGAGTGATTTAGCTTTGTCTGTAGGTCATGCATTTTTCATTTTTTCATTCCATCAGACTTAATGATAGGCTACTGCTGTACCAAAATATATCACAAAACTTTCAAATCAATCTTTAATGGCTTTTTTTTGTTGTTATTTCATATTCTTTAGCCTCCACACAGCTCAAAATTCAGGTTTCTAGGATCCCATTACTACAGGATCAACAGGAATGCTTTTACATTGTCCGGTCTGTGCTTATTACCCATCCATCTTTCTCAAAGAAAATGAAAGAATAAAATATATTTCATAGTTTGAAGTTTTATTTCCCTTGTCTTGGCATCTCTATTAGTGACAGGGACAGAACCGGGAGGGCAGCCGTCTTGCTCTCTGAAGGGAGGACACCCACATGCTGCTGTCATGTTCTCAGCTAATTAGAATTAATGGCAGCCATGACACTGTCTTACTCCTGAGCCTCATACAACCAGTCCTAGGATCCCACTTAACTCTTGGACGAGCTTCTTTACTTTTATAGACACATTTCTCTAAAGACGGACTGACATCTGTGGTTTCTTGGACACTTAAGACTGGACCCTCCATGTTTCTTCAAGGTTCACTTATACCGATATTACTGGTAATAATTTACTGGACTGTATTTTGTTCGTCTTAAAGCAACAGGAGTATTAAACATTGTTTTTATGGAGCACGACTGTCTGGCTTCTTAATAATTAATGGTGTTTTACTGCATTACTAATCGGTGTTCTCTGAAGGACAAGTAAGAAGACAGGTTGAAGATGATTCAGAGATGCTGAAAAGAGCAGATGTGACAAGAGGCTTTAATTATCCTACTGATTCACTAAAATACACCCTCAATCCATTACCTTTAACCTTGAATCCTAAAAATCACAGTAATATAGAACCCTTATTGGAGTGGGATAGTCTATCATATCAATATGCTTTTGTTCCATTGAAATGTGGGCTTACCCTGTGAAATGAATTCAACTACATCCAAAACTTTCAGTTTCTGTTTATTTTACCTAAAAAGATATTTCTGTCACACCCTCTGCCAGTTTAACTTTATTATAGAGGATTAAACCCAAATTCATTGCTTTCAGGTAACTTCTATCATGTCAGCCAAAATCAGTGGAACATAAATACTGTACAGGAAAGTAATCATTCATTTTGATTTGTCTTTCTGGCCCATTGAATAACTTCAGTCAAATACAATCTCTCCTTTTATCTCCAGTTTGGTCTCCACCAGTATGTTACTAAGTCCGTTTACAATTATACTTTCCTCTCAGCTGTAAGGTGTGGAGCTGGAGATGCAGTGCATTAAAAACACACACGATACTTTAGTTTCACAAAACAACAAATATCCATCCATCCTTTTTCTTATAGACCGAAACACTGTCACAGCCACTGGAGACCTTATTGTCTTTTCTACGGCCGCTTCTTCTACTTTGCGGGTCACAGGTGTTGCTAGAGCCTATTCCAGCTGACTACAGGTGAGAGGCGGGGTACACTCCACTGTGGGTTCATAACCAACCCTTTTCTCATTAGCAGGAGCATATATATAAAATATATGACTTTCAGCTTACAACATGAAATGCAGCTCTAAAAACTGAGCATTGCAAAGTAAAATAAAACAAAGTCACACACAAAAAAGGAAAGCTAGAAATTGCATCATAAAAATTACAGTATATTCGTTTTTTCAATGGAAATTGAACCAAATGATGATAACCACACTGTAGAGAAGAAACACTGTGTCTTCGTTGTAAGAACAAGACCTCCTGATTAATTGTTATGAATGCCTGAGGAGACATTAACAGTCCAGGTTAGTTAATCTGGAGGCAGAGAGGAATGGGTTGTCTGCAATAAAATTATGCACACTGGTGGTTTCAGTTTGGAGGAAATGTTTCCCTTACATTTCCATTTTTATTGCTGTCCATTTTAGGTCAATTCATGCGCAAAACATCCTCCCTAAACTAATGTGTTGGCAGCTGTTTCACATGCTAAACATTTCCATTAGCAGCCAAAGCAATCCACAAAATGAAATATTGTTCAAGTGGAAAATTTATTTCCGAACTGTTGTGTTCAATTTCACAACCTCAGATTCTGATTTTTTACCAGTACTTCCCAAAGTAAAAACCTTGTTACTGTGCATCTGTTACAGCCCCCAAGCATCAGTTACTACTGAACAGATGTTGTGGTCTGTTTAATTCAGGAAAAGCAAAGACAAGTCATTAATTCTGTTTGTTCAGAAGGCCCATCTTTGTCTTTATGAAGAAGAATGTTTTTCTTTTCTCTTTTTTTTTCTCCACATAAAATGGCCTTTTTAGTAACATTAAAACATTAGTTCATATACTCACTAAAAGAACATAATTAATATTGAGTTAACAAATGGCTACACTGTTAATTTCCATAGCAAAGCTTCACTCACCAAAGTTGGAAAGACCGTAACTCATCATCAGTTAGAGGCTGAGGTGCAGTAAAGATTCTGGAGAAAGATTGTCTCACTGTCAAGTCGTAAACTAATGATGAAATTTCAATATCTGACAGCCAATAAATGAGACAATTACAACCACAAAATAACAGGTTTCTTTTAGGCTACATGATTTTGCGAATGGAGCAGCCCTATTTTGTACATCAAACTTCATAGCAATGATGTGATAAAATAACAATAATTTTTCATGTGGAGGAAAAGCAGAAGCAGGAGTTGTGTTGTGAGGCCTCTTCAGTCATTCTGTACAAACACACATTCATTTGAGAATCTCACACACCTCAGACCACTTTTGCTACCATTTCTTTAGAGAATCCCATGAAACTCAAACATCTTCACTGTCAGTTGAAATCAAGACGCAATCAGAATGGGTCACAAAGCCAAGGCCCCGCAGGAGAACTGATGAATAACTAATAAGTACTGAAAAGGCAAAGCTTTTTAAATGAGAAATGGATGATACGGTTCAGGTGAGATACTTCTTTGAAAAGGGATGTGAGTGTGTCTGTGCTCAGTTCAAACACTGAAAGCTTGTGAAGTAATTAATACGATGGGATGGAGGTGACCGGATGGGGTGGATCAGTCTGGAAGGTTTCGTCCTGGTGATGAGTTACACAGAAGTTATTCATGTTTCATCAAGTACATCACCTGAACTTTGGTTGCTGACCCTGACGTGTCACATGCAAACACACGTTGTCACCTTGTGCATGAAAAAGACATAATTTGAGATCACACCTTCAACACAGACACATCACAAATACGTTTGGATTTGACACACAAATACAAACTCAAACAATGGCTCACAGCACAAATCTAACACGTCATGTTTTATTTTATTTTATATTGTCACACATGGAGCACCTGAATTGCTATCTTGTCTGTGATATTGGAATTAACTTTCAAAACCCTAATATGCTTCAAATACAATGAAGCATATTTGTGTGACAACAATCCTGACAAAAATATAACAAGAAATCAAAGAGTTGCCGATAGACGTACAAATGCAGCTGGGTCCTTATGTACCATTCACAGACCCAAACAAGTTGTGAGCTGTATAACTGCTAACTAACACTCTTGATATGAGCCACAATAGTGATTCTATCTTTCCTTTATCTCATCTGTCCACTTATACATATGTTATATTTTTCTACACAGGTGAAATGAGACATCGCCCCTGGGGGCTAACATGCTTTTTGACGATGAACGGACATGCTTTAAAAGTGCTGCATTCACCCTTTCGCACAAACATTAGTACAGTGGTGGTGACGTTCACCACCTGCCAGGAACCATTCACAGCATCACTCACACACCAGAGGAACAGCCACTGGGAGACATTTGAGGTTTAGTATCTTTCCTAGGGATACTTTGACACGTGGACTGCAGGGCTGGGGATTGAACCGCTCGCCATCCGATGAGCAGAAAACCACACAACCACTCTAAAGTATGAATTAACACAGGATAATAATAAAGCACATTTCTACCATTGGCTGTTTTGCGGGAATATTTTGCTCTTTGACAGAATGAATGGTGTAAAACAGCTAATAAGTAACCACAGATTCTGGGCTCTCTGTTCCCTCAAAGGTCAACACTGTCAAGTCAGGTTTCTCATCTGTGTCAACCTCATCAGATGTTCACCTGGAAGACTCACAATCCTGAAGATTTTCACAAAATTCTGAATCCAATTCCTTTCATGTAGATTACATTCAGTGCGTTCCTTATTGCCAGACCACTGATGGCACTAGTTTCATGGATGATGATGCACAAAGAGTGTCATGGACATCTTTTTCTCCCCTTGATGGAAAACTCACTTTATATTTTCCATGCGCTATCCATTTCAAATAATTATAACACAAAATGTGTTTCTCAAACTTTATAATAATTGATTTTAATAGTATGTCTCATTGAATTATCATGGAGACTTTGAAAGGCTAGAAAAAGTCAGATTTAATGGTGCTACGTTGACATATCTGGTTTCTGCTGGTCAACAGGCGAAATGTATGAGTACAATTTCCTTCATCAGTAAAATCTACGAATTAAGCTGATTCTGTTGACGCACATACTGCACATCAGTACCTTATCCAAGTCCACACCTAAAGTACCCATAATCCCTTGCTCCCACACTTCCACTTACTGATGAACACCCTACTTGACGTGCATGCCAAACATTTTTTGTGCATAAAAACAATATTACATGCTCAAACAGACACGCTGGCCAATATCCACTCAGTCATATTTGTGTACATATCTATACAGCGCAACCTCGTTCTTTGCGGTTAATGCGTTCCAGGAACCACACGCGATTAATGAATTCCGCAATAGAGCGATAAAACTATTTATCTTATTATTTACGGTAATTTAAACGTTTTTGACCCTCCCCATACTGATATTAAACCACTTTCTATCCGTATTACCTTTCCCCACACTCTTACCGACTGTTTAAAGCACTTTTTTGTCTCACGGAAGTCCGAGACTCACCGAATGTAGCGCACCATAAGCCAGTAAAATGTGCATACTGTATCACGTGACTACCTACCAAAAAATCCGTGATGAAGTGAAGTTGCAAGCTTTGATGCAGGAATGCACAAGGGCACACTCTATTCATATATCTACTGTATATCTACATGTCTCTATCTACACAAAATCTGTAGAAGACCCTCGCCCCACACCACGGCCTCTGTCACAAACACTTCTTGTCGTCAGGCTCTGTGCGACTCCCCTGAGTTGGTTGCCAGGCAACCATGGCTGCATTAACATGAGTGGGAGAGAGGGAGCGGGGATACCTCTTGCCTGTGGAGTGAAAACAACCACGACAGCATCGGTGTGAGGCAACGGGTTCCTTCACAGCATCCCCCTTTCCTCTCTCTCTCTCTCTCCCTCCCTCTCCCACTCTCTCCCTCTCCCTTCCTGTCTCTCTCTCTCTCCCTCCCTGTCTCTCTCTCTCTCTCTCTCTCTCTCTCAAAATCTCTTATTTTCTCTCTCCCTCTCTCAACTCAAATCTTCCTGCTCCACTCAGTTAGTTAGGGATAGACGCTCAGCCACTGGAGCGCAAGAAAAGGTATGTTAGGCTACACATCATGTAGAGCAGGCAGGGGTTTCCTCTACTTCAGCAGAGATGGGGGGTTTTTTCTTTGTGTTTCAGTATGAAACATTTAAAAGCCAAGACATCGGCAAAACATGTTTTACATTGCTGAGAAGTATAAAAGTTTGATAGAGGAGATGAGCCTTTAATAAGGGCTGATAGGGTATCTTGGCAGGAGACAGGACTGAAATCTCTTTCTTTTTTGTAAGCCTTGCTGAGTGGAGGATGAAAATGTTCACATGAAACAGCCTTGTTCCCATCCCACCCCCATCTGCCCATCAACTGACTCCATTCTTCAACTTGACATCATCCCTTCACACAGACAGGGAGAAGAAAGAACAGAAGAGGAGGGGAAAAAAGAAGCGGTGGTGGGGAGGCAAAACGGACAGAAGAAGAGGAAGAAGAGCCGAGAGGAGGTGGGCAGCACAGTTTTAGCTCTGGCAGGGCTGAGGAGGAGAAAAGTGGTGACAGCTAGAACTTAACCACGAGTGAGATGAAATTCGAGGAGGAAACACTGGTGCGCTACAGGGTACCACGTCCAACCAGAACCCTAACATTTGACTGCAAAGACGAGACGGCAATCACTGGATCCCACACCCCTCCACAGCTGAAGGATGAGAGGTGTCGACTTTCACCTTAGTTGCCAGGGATGTCTGTGCGCTACGGGAAGGCATCCCCCTCCGGCATGTCCATTGCTACGTTATTCCTGATGCTTTGCAAGGTGGGTCTTTAAAAGTGATGCTGTCATCCCACATCCGTCACAGCAGTTGTAAACTGTCAGCAAACGCTTAATGCATCTTTCACCGTTTTTTATTAGTCATGACAGCATGTAGAAATGAATTTTTTTACACATAATGTTATATTCTTTATAAATGTGGGATATGTCCTGGCTCAGTTGTCTTTGTATGAATCATTGATCAGGTGGCAGAGATACCATGAATGTTACTTTACAATGGAAACTGTCAGTGTTTTTGGGTTTTTCTCTGAGGTAGAATTAACGGGTGTGTTTGTTTGCCCGGTAAACACATCCACATGGCCCGTCGTGATTTAGACCTCATGCATTAACGCTCATGATGCAACAGCAGGGCAATCTTCATAAGTCTCGTCTCTTGCGCAAGAAGAATTTTATTGTCGTTTTCTGGAGTGTACTGAATTTGTCTTTGGAGAGATACATCTTCATGTTGACAAGATGTTTTTTTTTTTTTTGGAATGAAATCCTTCTTGCTTGTCAAATTAAAATAATACATCTGTCAGCTGAACATGCAGTTTGTCTGAACTTTTCTCAGGGGAGTTTTGTGTTTTTGATGGATACATTTTCTTGTCAGTTTTCCAGAATAGATCTGTCACTTTGTCTCACTCAGTGAGTGCAGCTTTTGTAAATGGGTCACACTCACTATTGGCAGCATCTCATCCGATCATACTTAAATCTGAGGATTTGAAACTCTTTTTTGTCCCTCCTGATTTGTCTCCAGTACGCGTTTTTACCACACAGTGTGTTTCTGTGTGATGCTTGAAAATGTGTGTGTGTGTGTGTGTGTGTCTGTGTCAGCATGTGATGGGCGTCAACCTACGTGTGTGTGTTTGTACACACACTCAGGATGGGGTGGGGAGCCGTTTGCTTTAATTCGATTTTATAACAACGCCAAAAGCGACTCTGCCTGTCAGACTCTGTTAGCATCTGGAGTCATTTGACATGCTCAGGATTATTCAAGTGGCAAAAGGTTTCACTCTCCACTGATCTGATCTGTGGATGTTAGCTCCTGTTAGGTGAAACAGAAGTGTCCGGATTTGCTGTCCCAGGTAGGGCTTCACCCCCTTTCTCTCTCTGTCTCTCTCTCTGCTTGCTCCTTTTTAAAAAAAAAAGAAGAAAAAAAAAGACTACAAACATGCTCCCGGCTGTTGCTCTACAAGTGAAGAGCCAGGTGCAAGCTTGTCTCTTGAGAGAAAAAGAAAACTCACAAGCAGATGCTTTTCATTTGGAGTGAGACATGCTACACGCACGGTAACAGGGTTTGCGCGAGGCCCCGACAGACGACAGACCTGCTCAGGCTTAAACACAGAGGGAAAAAGTTAAGACGCAAAAGTGATGGAATCGCTGGAAATGAGTTCTTGAGTGACTCAATAGGATGAATCAATCCTGAGAAGGCTAAATCCTTTGTACCTCCAAATAGCACACGGTTAAATGAATAATCAATGGGAGGTGGAGAAGTGGATACTATGTTCTATCTGTTGACTGGATTAATACGCCTTTCATCTGATATCAATATGCCCGCTACTGTCTCAGTACATTTATAGTTTGTCTCACATTATGTCTGCTCTCATGCCTCAAGCACCACACACAGTCATTATGGGTGGATTATGGCTGAAAGACAGAACTGACTCTCTGGAAACAAAACTCCAGATATTTGTTTGGGAGGAGCTGAACTTGGTGGTGAAGCTGCTTCTTCCACCATGCCTCCTCCTCCTAATCGTCTTCCCCAGTGGTCGAGGAAGTATTTCTTCTGTGAAACCCCCACAGTGACAAATATGCCATAGGAGAGATCATTTGAGTCTTAATTTATGATTAATTAGTTTAGACATTCTGTTATTTGCTAGCTCTGAGGGTTTCTGTGCTCCTTAATGGAAAAAGAAAAAAGAAGGTCTTTTAATTTCTTTCTTTTTGTGAACTAAAAGATAATTTGATAAGCTATTCAAATGTAAGTAATTAACCAAACAATGTAAAAAATAAAACTTTAACTACTGAATACAAGAGAAATTACTGTGGTGGATAAAAAAAAAAAGTAAAATCTTTTACCAGAATAGTAGAAGTATTTGAATAAATATACTTTTTTGACTTTTCACCACAGCTCCTCCTCTTCCCTCCTCATGTTGTTCTCCTTCATGATTTTCTGCTGAGTGTGTCTATAAAAGCAGTAAGGAGGCGTCTCCAAACGTGATTGCGTTTCTAGCTCGTTGCACAATGTCCGTCATTGAGGTTGAGGAAAGCCCTGTTTCCTAAGCCCCCCCCCCCCCGGAGAGGCAATCAAAACACATTGTTAGAGATCAGAAGAGGACGGCTCACTTTAACACAGAGACCCTGGTGGGGTTTTACGTAAGTCAAGAACATACAGTTAACTGGCTATCTGTTAGTCTCTGTGGGGAGTTAAGCTTTCAGAAAGCCTTCCGTTGACATTAGTTTGTCTGAATAAAATGTGTTTGACTTGTACACTGAGGAAAATTATAGTTAAAAACATGTAATTGGTTCAATTTGCAGCCATTCAAATTTTAAACTCATACAATCTTTGTCTTATTCAGAGTCTCCTTTGTTTTCAAGTTGCATGAGAACACCTGGGATCTGATGAAAGTTAGTCCTGACAGCTGATGCTTTCTACCTAAGACCCTTTCCCTCTGCTGTCAGAAAAAATGATCAGTAAGTCATAGAGGGGTAAGATGCTGCACAGGTGATATAAAATCTCCACATTTTCCCCTTCAAAACATAACATTAATTCCTATTATTGCAAAGAATCCCTATGAATGAAACCTGATGGTGAGTGCAACATACTTAGATAGCAATACAGATGTCAAAGCACATTAAGGTTCAGTATAGTAATATATAAACATCCAATGTCAGTTGGTACGTCAGCCCAGAAGCAACAAGGCATAGCCATGGAGTTCTTTACTTCAGCATCTTTTTCTTTTTCACGTTTTCTTTTTAGTTTTCAGTGGCTTCCAAGCTTTTTGTTGCTAGTCAGTGTAGAAAACTCATTGACCCGCAAAAGGAGTGCATTACTCCTGAGAGGTGTTTGAATGCCAACTTGCACAGGCTGCTGCGCCTGTGACCTGAAAACATTCAGCTAGTTTCTAATACTCCAACCCAGGCTGCAAAAATCAATATATGTGTACACTTGAAGAGTCCCACAGCTGGACGGAGTCTGGGGAAGGAGGTTCTGCTCACTTTCCTGACTCGCTGCCAAGGCAGCTCCTCTGAAGTCAGCCCACAAAGCAGTGGGTGTCTGTTTTTTTGAAGTTGATGGTTGACCCCCTTCTTTAACTTTATCCTTTTACCTCACAAATGATCAATAAAGTAGAAATTAACAAATGAACCTGTTTTTTCTATGTCTGCAAATCATGTGTATTAATAAAAGCTGAATATTGGTCAAAGAAGTCAGATTATAGACATCTGATAAAATAAAATCTGTTAAATAGACAGAGTTGTATTGGTGCATCATGCAGAGCGTATTAGACATGAACATCTCATCCCCTTGATGCTGTTTTTTTTATTTTGTTATTCTGTTATTCAGACAGTTCTTTCCCTTTTTCTGGTATTCATGGATAGAACAATAATTAAAATAGGTCTGATAATACTCCAGCATTTCACTAGCATTAGAATAACCTGTTACTTCCATCCACTTTTACATGATGAAATCCATTTAAATTTCCAGTGTGTTTTAAGAACAAATATTGGCACGGTTAAATAAAAATATCACTTTGATGATTTTTTTTTTCTTAATTTCTTCATCCATCTCACCACCAAGTAACTTTTATTTAATGGCATTATCGCGCTTCACCAAACCCTGTGCAAAGACCATCTAAAATGAAAGAAATTAACAGCATTTAACACACGGATTGTGTTTTTCCCTTTCCTCTCTTATCTGCTCGCTCCAGATTCGTCTGGGACGAACACTGCAGACTTTTCCAGGGAAAATGGTAAACACTCTCCACAGTGATGAGGAAAAGGGAATCCAAGACAAGGAAAGTAAGGAGGAGAGCATCTTGGCCATGCTGGGCATCATTGGGACCATTCTCAACTTGGTAGTCATCATCTTTGTCTACATTTACACCACATTGTAGATTTGGGACCCTCAACGTACCCTCAACGTACTTCATCAACACGCAGGTCAGAGCTCCTCTGTGCCCTTGCAGCTTACAGCATCTTGACTCATGGGGAAATAAGGATGAAATTTACAGGGGAGAAGCCAAGCTTCCCATGTAGTGAACTGGATCAGAGACTATGGGATGGCTGTATGGAGTCCATCCTGCATCACCTCAGACCGCTAAGACTAGGAGACACTGACTCGCTCCTCTGTCCTGTAATGTTAGAATTACCCAGAAAACCTGGTCATTTTTAACTTGTACATAAAAGCATGAAGCTGGGAGGAAATTCTCAAAAGAAGACTGCTGAGACAGAGTGGACATTTGTTACTGTAATATTTTCTTGATGTTTTTATTAAAACATGAGAATGATTTGAAGAGATGGCATAAAAGATTGATATGTATAGAGAAGTTAAATGCAGGTATTCCTGGTTATTCTTTTGTCTCCAGAAAACTGACATCCATCAATGTCAGATTTAAACACTGATTTCCTCACTGTTTATTTGAAGCTACTGATTGAAAATTGTTTAATTTCATGGGAGAATAAATCACCTGATAACGGGTTCACATTCACATCAACACACACTTTTTTTGAGATGTATTTTCTGTGTCTCTAAATGGCACCGAGTCAGCTTAAAGTGCTTAAATATGTGCAATCTGATTTAAAATGAGAAAAATACAGAATGATAATCATATTTTATTCAGGATCTAAATGGATCACTTCAGGTTCATGAACAAGGCAATGAGTTAAATTTTTCAGCTCTGGAGATGGAGGAGTATTGTCTCAGGAGAAATGAGAAAAAATGTGAGCCAGACAAATTTATGAGAGTGGAGACTGAATACACAAACCTGCATATATACGCTGGGCACACTGCAATCTGTTCACCCATAACTGTACATACAATTTACTGAGCTTAAAAGCTTAGACTAGTTTGCAACCATTGATCTGTTTACACATTATTGATTAAAAACTTGTGCATAATGACTGTATGCCTTAAAACACAAGGAAATGATTATTTCCATGATGTATGAAATCAGGTTATTATTACTTTGTGAATTGTTCCACGTATTGTATGTACATACAGTATAATTCAATGTGTGTCAGTGCAATAGTGCATTGTATTTCCTGATGAAAAATCTAATTTATTGGGTAATTTTATAAAAGAGCACTGCTTTTGGAATTGCGACTGTAATTGTGATTTTCTTTCACTGGGCCTTGGGCACTTTTCTTTATTTTTAATCTTTCATATCATGTTGGTAGGGTATGTGCTTTTCCACAGTGGACTATAAATTCACACGATCAGAGTTTTTGGAGGATCTTTTCTTTTTGATAAACTGAACTGGCACTGTGTTATTCTCAATGGCTCCTGCTTCATCTCTCTGAGAGATGAAAACTTAGGCAAATTTTTGTGGAATGGAGATATGGTGACATTTTTGTTCTTGTGGGCGAAACATGAACAGAAAGTAACGGAAAAAAAAAATCAACATTTCTAAATTAATCCTAATCTGGACCAACTATACAATTTGTACAAATCAAATCAGTCATGTGAAAATATAATTTAGATGATTTTTTATTTTTCATTAATTTTTGAATAAGAATCCAAAATTATTTTCTTTCATCTCAGTTTTCTCAGAACCTTATGACAAAATTACATAAAAAATTTCATGATTTTGCATAAAGCATAATCTTCTGTGGATTGCCTTCTCTCCCTTTGGGATTAGAGATTCAACATTTCAATTTACTTTTGCATATTAATTTTATTTAACGATTTTTTTCAGCATATCCTGGAACTTTATTGGCTGTCATTGCATAGTATGAGAAAATGAATGATTTTCAATAGTCTTGTAAAACAACAACCTGTGATTTTGATCAAACTTCAGCTCCATTCTCACTAAACTACAACTGGGACATGTTAAGTAAGGAATGGGAGGTACTGGTTGGTACATTTCATACCTTTGTATGGAATCAGGTGAGCTGTATTCCCCTGCTGTCAGTTTTGTGTTAAACTAACCATTTCCTGATGGTAACTTCATATTTAGAAGTGATATCAGTTTTTTCATTTAACTCCATATCGACAACTGGAATAAGCATACAGTATTTCCAAACTACATTACAGTGACATACAGTATGTAGACTGTATGTAAACTGCTATATTTGTGTTTATCAGTCAAATAACCTCATGATTTCAGAAAGTGCCTGAGATCTCAGTGTCTCAACTTCGCCGGTCAGAGGTGGAGGAAAGGGAAACAAACCGGTGACGGTGTCTTTATGACACCACCTGCCTCACAATCTGGAGAGTGGAAGAAGAATCCCGATCCACTCCACTGCTTTGCTAATGGGACTGGATTTCTACCACGTGGTTTTGTTAATAATGAACAATTTTGTCTTGAGTGAGGCATTCCTACTTTTAACAGAAAATGGAAAATGAAAGCCTAGTAAGCACACGGACAAGTGTTACGAATGTATGCATATTTGATGTAAAAGTTCCTGTTCTCCTTATTGTTTGCTTCTCTTTCCTAAAGCTACATACTATGACTTTCTTCTTATGTTTTAATTGTGTGTATGCAAAATCAATATTTAAATAGCATCTTCAGAGTGAAAAGTAGGTTTTTCAGCTTGCTGTTAATAAATAAATACATCTTGAAAACTGATTTCATTGGGATTTGTGGTCTTGGAAGACACAGACGTAGATCAATGATAAAGCATTAAACTGTATGGAAGGCATCCCCAGCGTCAGCACACTTTCATTAAGTCTACTGAGCATCGATCTCTGTCAGCATTATGAATTCTGAGATTAAAAAAAAAAGAAAAAAAGAAACGCTAAGCTCAATTGTTCCGTCAATCGGATTGAAATCTTTAAAAATCTTTATATTCCTGCATGTGACAGCTGTGTGAGATTACAACATAGACTTGAAGAGGAAGACGGGGAGGAACCAAACCTTAAAGAGCCTGCAGCTCTCCAGCCTGTGAGACATATTTCTCTGTCTGCCCACAAATCAATTTGAAAGATGGAGAAAAACGAAATGGAGCACAAAGCTATAACTAGATAACGACGATGAAACCAAACTGCCTTAAACGTATTCATTTTTATTTCATCCTCTTTGGGTTTGTGTCTTTTAGGTCAAATATATGTGTCAGAGAAATTTTTCACTTTATCATGAGTGCTATATGACTGGTAGCATTCTGGAATAATCATGTTGGAGGAGAAGAAATAAGACTGAGAACCGCTTAACTCCACTTTTTCATTAAATATAATGGGTTGGGCAGTGAAGCAAGAAAAAGCAGGGTTGTTTGAGGAACCTCAGCTGCTTAAATTCACATATGCCCAGAAGCCTGTTTTAAGCTGTTGTTTCACCTGAATCCACAACCGGAGAGTGCAGCCTTTGAAAAACATTCCCTCTGTGAAGGCAGAAAGATGCTTGGTGAACAACATGCAGGAGATTGCAGCGAACCACAGATGGATGATTCAACCGAGCAGATTGTCCATGTAGACGTTCCATCTCTATCTAGCTGAGCTGACATCGTTTTGATGGTTTCACAGAAAAGCTTTGCAGACGATTAATCCATCCGCCACACAACCCCGACCAAATCAAGAAGACACAGACCTGAATAGAAGTGTCAGGCTGCTTCCTCTGTTATTCAAATGCAATTTAAGCAGCACACATTAAAATTTAAGGCTATGTTACAAAGAACTTTCCAGCTGGAGACTGTAGCTCACTGCCTTGTTTCTTTCAGTAATCATATCAATAGAATACAAATGATTTCATTACAAAACAACACCCTTCATGCATGATCGCACCCGATGTGAACACAATTCAGCACGACTCAGAAAAGGATCAAATACGTAAATCATTTTGAGCAAAAAGGTTTTTAATTAGATTTAGAAAAGCTTAGTGAGAGAATAACCTTTGACTTTTATTTCTTTTGAACGTTTCCTACAGATAATTCAAGGCATTAAAATAAATATTAAAAAAAAACACCAACATGATCCAATTTCATGGCTGCAGCTTCACCCAATATGAAAAAGCAGAGAAAGGAGAGCTGATCCAGGATCCATTTAGCCGATCTTCTTATGAGGCCTCAGTTTAAGTGACCATTCTCAAGTACATAACATTACAGTGTGAATTAATTTACCACTCTGGTTTGGAAAGTAAAAGTTTCTTGGAAAAAAAGGACTCTATATTTTTCTTCAACAAGTATTTGTTTATTTGAACTTGTAATAAAAGCACTGCCTTTTACTTAACATGATTGTCATGGTTGCCTTTTCTATACATTGGACCATTAACTTAATACAGGAAATTGGAGCTTCCCTGGGAAATGTATGAAATCAGGAGCATTAAAGTAAATCATCTGATTACTCCTAGAATATGTTGCTTATCATAGAAATAAAGAGTGATGTGTCTGTATATGGCATCTGAAGGTCACACGTCTTAGATTAACCTGACAATTTCCCTGATGCTCATGTACACAGCCTGAGAAGACCTGTGTTTTATTCTCCCAAATAATCGTGTCTTTTCAATCAGGACACAAGGTGACACTTTTTCCTTCCTAAACAGGTCACAGTTCATTCCAGAGTATCAATGTCGTGACTTCTTCGAATCCAAAGTCATCCCTAAATACAGAGATGAGAGGATTTCCCCAGAAGATGCGTCCTATACAAATTTCTTGTCACAAAGACTGCACATATCCAGCTGCCTTTTCTTCACATTTGTTCATGCAAAGAAATAATCCTGTGATCAAAATCTGAACAGACTTTGAGAGCCATGACAAATCCTGATATAAAAGTAAAACTTGAGGGAAGTGTGAAACCGTCAGGTTTAGTGTTTCCTTTTGCATGGGATATTTCTATTTTTGTGTGTGACTGTGTTAAGCTGGAGATCAAGCTCTCAACCAAGTTGGCTGTTAAGATCCCAAACATTTGGGCATACTTTGAGATCTTCCTGTACTGGTAAGGTGAAGAGGATCAGTCAGGTAGAGAAGATGATGGTTTTAACGTTTTACAGCATATTCTCTTCTCACCATATTTGTGGTGTAAAGCGGGCAACATATTTTCTTTTGACAACACTGCAACACGAACACCCATCAAGAAGCCTGAAGCTATTTCACTAAGTCTCTGAGACCATGGCGTGAAACTGCTTTATGTTCTTTTGCTACACATTTTACCATTACTGTTCATACATCTTTAAACAAAAAGTGAGGAGAATATAAATTCCAGTACTGATTTGATATGAATAAGTTTCCAGTCTTTCATCTGTGCTCAATTTGAATTACTAAGAGCTAAACCCTGACCAAAGCAGAGCAACAAGAAAAATAATTAATTTCTGTCTAACTATGCAAGAACCAAACTGCTCTCCTATAATTATGCTTGTATTAAGAACATAAAACATGTGCAAACAACAAATCCACACATCCATCTTCTCTTTCCTGAAAACACACACCGAAACAAACGCACTCACAGACACCCTCATGGCTTTATTAGAAGATTAGGCGAGGAAGAGAAAGTCATTAGAGGAAGATTTTTCAGCGCCGTTTGTCTTGCATTTAGGAGACAGCCCAAGGATGCTCAGGAACAAACATGCTTTGTAGTCGTTACCTCAGACAGTCGCTGATTACCGTGTATGAAATATAAAACTTAATCAGACTCCTCATGGTAAATTGCAATTTTTTTTTACAGTTATTTAAAACGTGAATATGTTAATTTTACTGTGTAGTGATTGTTGCCAGAAATGACAAAATAATAAGCAGAGAAACCATCAGTTGTTTACTTTAACAGTATATAAATCTTCTTTTACGAAGGCTAAACTTCTGGGTTCATTCCTGAGCTTAAAAAAGAGGTCACCCTTCACAACGTAACAGCATAGCAGCTTTATTCTTCTCATAAACTGAAGATAGAGGGGAGTTGATTTAAAATGTAAAAGAGGACAAACAAATAAACAAACAAGCTTTTATATAAGCGTATGTGGTGTAATCCAGTATGTCCTAATATAACAAACTGACTAGAAAATGACAGTAACAACACTATTATTTTTTTAAGGGAGAAATAAAAAAGACAATTAAAGTAAATAACAATTGAATTTTCTTTTTTTTTTGCGCTTATTATTGCTTTATCACATTCTGTTACATTCAGTTAAGTTGAGCTGGCTGTGATTAATTGTGTTTCTCTGGGTTTGATGTGACAACCTGCAGCCTCATATTGAAACGGCGTCCCTGACAGCTTTCAGTGAGCCTGTTCTGTGTAAATCCTGACTTAAGTATTGTGTTCACCGGTTGGAAAGTCTCGCAGTAAGTTGGCAGGTTTGAGGATCATGCCGTGTCTCAGCTTCCTGCTGAAATGTTTAAGAGAATTCTGGGAAAAATATGGCATTGTTTTGAGCGAAGTATCAATCACAGCTAGAACACATAGGAAGCAGGACTTCACCCAGTCATTCCACTGAATGATGTGAATGTCACGGCAAACGTAGGGGTAAACATAAAGCAGTGGATTACTTCATGGGAAAGGACAGATCACAGTAAGCAGTTTTTTAATGGGCCGAGGGGCAGGAACAGGGTGGGGGCAGTTGTCTAAAGATGAAACTGGACGACTTCCAGTATCCATCACTGTTGTCCAGCTGATTGAAAAAGTGCAAACCACAAAGCTGCTGGAAAACTGAATAATATGGTGAAATGAGTGGCTGAAAAAGTAATTCAAATAAACACACATTATTTTGTGTTATTTGAACTCCGGTGTTAAGATGCGAGGTCTGCTGCTTAGACAGAACAGAACTGATTGGATCTGGTGTGAAATCAATACTTGCTAACTACTCTGACTGTAGTGGATAAGATCAGCAGAATGGGTTTTGCTGTATTGTACTTCTCACTCACCGAGTCTGATTGGTACCCAGAGGAGAGGGATGGATGACTCCTTGGCCAAATGATTAAGGCCAGGCAGACACGAGGTTTAAGCAGAAAAAAAAGCCACTGACCAGACAGTCGTACTCAAAGGCTGAAACACCCCAGTGAACTTCAATCAGGTGCCAAACAGGCAGAGCAGCTGCTGAATATACATTCATTCATTCTGCTGCTCAAGGCACATCTCTTTATGTCCAAGAAGCATCTTTTGTTAACATTCTTTAAGTAATATTACAAGGTTTTCACATGAAACACATGTGCACAAAAAGCCCCCTTCATTGTACATTATAACACCATTTATTTACATGTGAATATTGCATTAATGTATTATAGTACGTCCCTTAAGAAGTTGCAGTAATTTTCTAATAGTCAATACTCCACTCACAATTGCTTTAGAGAGTAGTTACAAGCCATTCCTAAAAACTTTTATTACCATGTCAAATCTACGCTGTTACTGGAGGTTTATAATTGTTTGTAACAGTTTTTTGTCTGACCAAACCAGTGCTGTCGTCCTTAGCGATGTGATTCACATGGAAGTGTCATGGTTTTCTGCCATATCGTGATTTAAAATGGAAAGTCATTAATCAAATGATAAGACATTACAGTTTAACACATACCTCTTTCAATGGTGTTTGTCCACAATCCATTAGTACTGGAGTGAAGTCACTGTAATGATGCCACTTTAGCTCAAAGTTAAAATTTTTTTTTTTTTTTTACTTTAAAAAACTGCCCCTAGCTTGAGAAATTGTGTGTTTATCAGGCGTCATCATAAAAAATGTGATTTGTGACAGGCTGATGTTAACCTTATCTAAAGAGGTTAACAGCATCTTCATGATAGGAAGGGTCTAATGTGTGGATTAAGCCGTTGTTGAAGGGCGTTAAAGAACATTATTTTTCTTTTCGAGCAATTCTAAAAGCACATAATTTTTTTTTATTCATCTGCTGTGGTTTTTAATTCATAGAATATTCATCTATGATGTATATGATGGGAAAACAACCGGAATTCCTCTTCAGTGAGTTGAATTTAACAGTGGAGATTGAATTTAGTTGAATTTAACAGTGGAAACAATACTATATTGATTAATTATAGCATGACTTGCAATGAGAGTGCCCTCGTAAGCTGTTTGGGCAGCGGCGGCAGTTCGACTTTGGCACACAGTCAAATTTTAATGGGGTCACAAACATCACAGTGGCTGTCTGCTTGTTGGGCTCAATTACCTTCGTCTGACAAGCTGAAAACACAGAGCCACCGCTGCTTTGTTGAACACTAAATGGTGCTGTGAGGACAGGCGTAGGATACAGACGCAAAAAAACAAAACAAAACTGGCATGCAGATAACTGCCAAGGAACGGAGGGCATGTCTTCATTTACTCTGCCAGACTCATTCCACAGCTCTGTAGACAAGATGAGATGGGGAGGCATGAAGACACACTGCTCTCTGCTGACAGATTATCAGTATTTCAAGATATTTATCTTTGCTTGTTCAGTGTGAGACTTATATTAGTGGCCACTCTCCTTGAATATGTTCAGTACTCAGTAGATTGATTAAGATCATTACAGTTAGTCAATAAAACAGAATAAAGACTAATAAAATCAAGGAAAATCAATTTTGTAAAGATAGAAAACGATGTTCTGTTTTCAGATTTGTTTTCGTGAGATTTTTTTGTTCTAGTATTTTTCAAAATGTTTTTCCATCCTCTGTAACAGTATAGCAGGGTTTTACAGCACATCCTTGTAGTCTGGTTTGCCACCCGCCTAACCAAACTTTGTCAGCTACTGACATCTAGCTGACACAGACAGCAAGAACAGAGATTAACCAGGGCATAAAACAAACACCAGTCAAAGCACATGCGGGGTAGAATACTGTTTTGTAGGATACTTGTAGGTTTACTTCATCAATTGTTATGTGTTTCTGCTTCTGATCAGTATTCAGTCTGTTGCAAACAGTGTCCAGCCCAGTTGGCATTAAGAGAGTCCATTAATATTCACCACGGTGGCTGTTTGATTTAAACAGGTAGAATGAAATCTCATCTCCAACTCTCATTTAAGTTCAGACGGGGATGTGAAAAATGACACAAACACCCTGCAATGACAGCTGAGCATTTCTATTCACTGGGATGTGAGGAAAAAAACCCATTAAACTGTGATTTTACTGAGGTCAAGTCTCCACACAGCGATGTTTATTACAAAACCATAACACTGAGCAGAGGGTAGTTGTCCATCTTTGCAGGGAATGATGTCAAAGCACCAGCTTACTCAGCCGCCCCCCGGTTGAACTCATCCTGCAGGTAATCAGATTTTTTACCCAACAACTCACATAGAAAACAGGGAATAGTGCAATGAGTGTGAAAATAGCACGAGCAGTGCCAGAAGTGCAAAAGCCCATTGATTTGGAGAGCTATTTCCAGAATGAAGCACAGTGAAATAAACATGTATTCCAGTAGTGACAAAGTTGAGGATATAAGACATGTAACATCCATGCGAATCAAATTTTACTCGTCCACAGGGTGATGACACAATAGTTTCTTCACTGATTTACAAATGAAAATAAATGCATCAAACATTCAGGAGCTCCAGCTTTATGGAGATTTAAAGATTAACAAAGGCAGTAAATCTATCATTAATACCGACTGTGCAACACCTGACCAATTTCTTAATGAGTCTACCTACGGACACGACCTTGCAGTCGTCTGACTTTGTCTGTGGACGTCTGGAAAAATATGAGCCCAACGTGAAATACAACCTTTGGAGTCTTTGACTTAAGTATCTGTGCATTTGACTCGACCGACAAAATTAAAGGAGACAATTATTGCATTAGCTCAGGCCGAGAATCTGTCACCTACCGGGGATTAACGGCTAATGTATTACTTCTTCTCGTATACATGAATAATGCATA
>NC_090792.1:14337490-14369990 GCF_040054535.1 Antennarius striatus
GACTGTTCTAGAGAGGAAGACCATGTCCAAGTTTAGATCGATCGTGGGTAACACCAGCCACCCCCTGCAGACCACCTTCGCCCAGCATAGGAGCACCTTCAGTGTCTTACTGCTGTCACCGAGCTCCTCCACAGAGAGACTGAGGAGATCATTTGTGCCCCGTACCATCAGGGGGTACAACCATTCTCTCAGAACGAGGGGGGGGGGGGTGAAGGTGTGAGGTCATTGAGGCCAGCACAGAGTGGATAAACAGGGGGGTGAAGGCAGGGATACACTGTGGAGTACCTGGGTGTCTAATGTCACCTGAAGTCATTTGTGATGACTTCAGGTCATCTGTGATTGGCCCACATGGTGACAATGGCCCTCAGTTCATAGTTCTGTACATCTGCTTTTTATGCTTTTTGACTTCAGTTATTGTTATTCTGTCTTCATCTGTCGGTGTTGGGTGACTGTTGTGTGTATTCATGTATATATTGTGAGCAAATGATATACTGAATTTTCCGTCTGGATCAATAAAGTATATATCTATCATATATTGATTTATCAATTAGATAGCTCCTTTAGGCTCAATGGAATTTTGCATCTTCCTCAGTCTTCCTAGGTAAACACGGTGGGCCTTCAGGTGTCCATGGCCAAAGCAACACAACTGAAATGGCCAATAGCTCCAAGTGAAAATGAAAAGCCTGGACATGAATAGAATGAAAAGGTACAGGTGGCTCCACAGGGAAATCTGCTGATGGGGTGGCTCAAGGCGAGGATAACACCCCTGTCATCATGTGACCGAAAACTCACACAGTCGCACACATGAGCACATAAACACACTCAGGCTGCAACAGGGGGGAAAGTTTGGTACCATCTAGTGTAATCCCTCAATGATGTAAAAAAGATTCTGATGTGCAACCGTTTTCTCATATCTTTTAGTATTCTCATGTGATATAAGGCGTTTTAGATGCATGTAGAAAATTATTTTCCAGGTAGCAAAGACAACTGTCATGATCTTGACGTAACACAATCAAAGCTCAAATAAAACTTAAAGGAGGGCACATCAGCATTAGTCAATTTGCATTTTCAGATTTTCAATTAAAACCTTTTGACAGTCTGCCATTTATGACTCCGTTCAAAGCTACATCCTTCCCTTTATCCGTCTTCCATGCATATTCAGGCAACAACGTGAATTTGAGATGCAGGAAGGAGGTAGAAGACGAAATAAAAAATGAATGGTTGAGTTGCGAGCTATCGGTGATAACGTAGCAGGGTATTGGGAATGCAGGTTGACAGGTACATGTGATAGCTCAGAGAAATGGCTTCTGTTTATGGTTTACGGCAGGCAATGGGGATGAAGCAGCGCTGTCAAGCACCTCACGGGTGCCAGTTGATGGACAGGGCACGTTATTTGTATTAAATCACAGATGATAAGTGTGACTCCGTGGGATAAATTTGGAGTTTCAGTAGCGAATGCTGCCTTGTAGCAAGGAAAAAACAGAAATTGTCAGTTTTGATCAGCGCTCTGCATCGCAGGTTCAGACAGGAGTTGGAGAAGCTTTCGGTAGAAGAAAGCTCTTTTCTTTTACGTTGATTGTCGGGTTTTTGTTAGAAGAAGACGGCAGAAATTATTAATGAGTATTCCATCAAATTGGACCACATTCAACAATTAATGACTTAGCTTTGCTATCAATTGGAGTAAATAACTTTCTAAAATGTATATAATATGGCATACTGCTAAAGGCTAAAGCTACACATCAGGATTTGTGGTAATGTTTTCTTTATTTACAGTACTGTATTTATAGCTTCAAATACCTGAAAGTAATTTTCCAGATAAAATTATAAGTTATAAAGTTATAATTATAAACAATAAATTACTTATTATTTGATATATTTTCTAGTTTCCATAGTGTTCATTCAAAAAAATATTCATAATAATTTACAGTACTGTAAATGACAAAAGTAGTGAAATCTCCTTTCTTTTTTGAATAGGTTTTAACAGCTTACATGCTGTTGTCTCTTTTACTTGGTGACTAAACATATATATAAAAAACAAGGATTTTCTAGTGGAGAAGATGAAGTAAAGGTAAAGTGTTCAATCAATAACAGTGTCCAAGAAAGTGTGTTGTGTGGTTTAGTATTGTTCTATCTCTGTGATGTCACTCACTTATAGAAATACAGCAACATTTTAGCCTTGAACGTCCGTATATATACAACATACAAAATACATAACAAGACATGACATTATTACTGTGCGATGAGGGGTTGGGAGTAGAAAAAAAGTAGCTACCGGATGATGCTAACATCCTGTGATGACGTAGGTTACAAAACTAAATACAACACATAACCAACTGAGTAACGTTCACACGTACTAACCATTCAGAAACGCCCTGCTGCAGCCGCACAGTCGGTGTTTCTTCAGGAGCCCCCGCTTCTGGGTCCAACTCAGGGTCATAAATGTACGGCGACACAATGGGTCCTCTGAACGCCATAATGATAAGAAATGTAATGCCGGTCAGTGTCCCGTTAGCCTAACGCTCTCCTTCAGAGGGGCGTGACCCAGGTGAAGGAGGCGTTGACCAGCAGAGCTCATTAGCATACTATAGCTGGAGGCCTGAAACGAGTGAGTAGCTCAGATGAGCGATTTTGAAAAAGCTGATATTTAGGACCACAGATCACTTTAGGTCAAAATATTTGGAATACAGTCTAGTTGGACATCTGGCAGGTGAATGACATTAAGTTAAAAATACATAATATGGGGCCTTTAACAGAAAAACAAATGAATGACCAACTTTTGTGATGAAGCATTGCTGAAGTTAAATTCAGATAAATACATTATTTAAAAAAGATTAAACAAAAATATGCTTGGTTTCCCACACACCTACAAAAGTACAAGATATTAAATACATTCAGGAAGCTTTGGGGTAGTGAAGCAATTTAGTAAATAGATGTTGTGATGCTGGTTCACTTTGTGTTTATGAGTCCAAATGAAATACTACAGTTCTGAACTATATGTCCTTTTTCAGCCATTTTCTAAATCAACAAATGCTCTCCCTCCATTAGTTCAACTGTAACAACAGTTCCACGCTTCAATTAAATAAATAAAAACGATGATGAGCTGTGTTTTTTTTATAGGACTCTATATTAAATGAAATCATTATATACCAAGCACAGTGTTTGGATATTTGAAGCTCCCATAAAAATATCTGGCTATTATAAAATGACCTTGAGCGGGCTGCATCAGGTTTATTCCCCTCTATGTGCAGAGTAATAAAAGAAATTGATACCAAAATGGACTTCTAATCAAAAAAATGGTAGATTACTGTAGTCAATTTGATCAAGGAGATGAATCACCCGCTGTCCTTGAGTATGATTCATGGTGAACTTTGAACTGGGTGTGCTGTGAGAGCACATCTCTATAGGTCACAAGGGAAGCCTTTAACCATGTTGACAGCAATGACAGCAAACAAACACAGGAGACACACGACAACAAACTCAGCAGAGTGTAAAATCTGAATTATGCATTAGCAGGCAAAGGAGGAGCTGCTGCCTGTCAGTCACTTTATGTATGTTCAGAGCAGGAGTGTCTTTGATTCAATAACACAATGCAAGGAGACAAAGTCCCATATACACCATATTTAAACCCACAACAGACATATTCACTTTCATCTCAGTCAGCGTATTTGTGGTATTAGCATTTAAAATAAATGCAAATGTAAAATCCCTGCTTCCGTGTCCATCTGCAGATATCCTAGATGGAGCTCAAAGGTGAGCAAAATAAAATTTATGAGGATGAATATTCATGTTACAAGGTATGGAGCTAATTTATTATTTCCAGCTTCATAGAGAAATACACAGAAAAGAGCGAGAGCAAGAGAGAGAGACAGAGACAAAGAGAGAGACTCAAGTTAACATGCAGCAACAATATAAGGTCATTCACATGCAAGGCATGTCAGCTGCACAACATGCACCTGAGCCAACTGTGCCTCTCAGGCGTCTGTCCAATGACCAGAGTTGTTCTCACACTAAAAAGTATCTGTAGAGATAACTAAATGTAGGGAAGACCGCACTGGTCAGGAAAGGTTACAATTCATCTAATACTATAAGGTAATGGTATGCATTCACACCCCGTACCCTGGCAAGAGGCCCAGCTGAGTGGCCGTGAGCTGGTGTTCAGGTTTGAGAGATTGTCCCAGTGTGTCTGTGCATACGACTGAACTTCCTGCAGGTGCCGGGTTTTATGATTTGTTTGGGTCTGCTCCGGTTTGAATATATTATCACTAAAGCACAAAGCAATCAGTGCCAGGAAGAGTACCAAAATGACAACAGGACATCTGAAAGTCAATTTTATTTGGAGTGAGTTGAGCCTCAGGATAAGATAAATATACCAGACAGAAATATCCACAATTAAATCAGGAGATCATGGAAGTAGATTTTGGAGGAGCAGTTCATTTCCTTTCATTTGGGATGGATGAGAGCACATGAAACAAACAAGCAAACAAAAAAATAGAAGAGTTGTTGTGTCCCTTCGTTTCCCTTGGGTAAAGATGTTATGAGCTCTTGCATTTAATGGAAGCAGATACATTTGAGGCTGTATTAAATATTACCTCAGGGGAGAGGAGGCAGATATTACTGGATACGATGAATGAATGGGAAAGACTACATCGCCGGGAGATTGTGTTGACAGTATGGCTGTACATGTTGTGCGATATTTCTCTGATGATAAATATTTACCCAGCATTTATGATCGCTTTATTGATCCCTGGGAGAAAATGTGTTCCCTGGATTTGATCCATATAAACATTTTTTAATAATTGAGTAGAAGTAGACAATCACAGCTCAGGGAACAGTTTGCATCAATGAAAGACCGAAAGCAATAATAAGCAGCAATTAGTATTAGTACTTAGGGTGGGAAGGATAATGAATGAGGGTCATGGAGTGTGATGAAATTGGGTCAAACATGTGACGAATGTATCTCTCTCCCAGCTCTCCATCAACCACACTATAACTCTATATATTGAGTCTTTGGGTTGCCATGGTAGTTAAACTTTAATCTAAGGTTAATCTATGCAAGTTTTAAGGTGAGCAATGGTGATGTTTTACACCCATAGTAGTCCAAAACAATTGAATATATTATTTCAATCATCATCCATCAGCTGATCATGATCGCTACCTTCAGGTCCCTCATGATGATGTAACATTGAAATGTCAGCAGGCTGTAGCTCTTTATCCTTTTATGTGTGCTTGTCACCCTGGAGCTTTTCAAGTCATCAGACCTTCAGTGTAAAATTGTCAAATCCTCCTTTGCATTCTTTGATTCCCTTCATTCATCTCCTCTGGGGTGAAAGAAGGATGAATCTGAAGGGATATTCTCTGTAAAGATGGATAAGAATGTGACAAAATAAAAACAGATCTAAAGCCAGACTAAAACCTTTTAGTTTCATCCGAAATTGACAGAGAAAATTATTCTTTCCACATATTGTACAGTTAAAAAGGTGTAATTCTGCTGAAGCAACGTAATACTGCTGAATATCCTGTTTTTTCTTTTGTGTGTGTCTAGAAAATATATTTCTGGTCAATATGATTTGATAAACACAATCCATATATCCAGAAGATTAAAAGTTAAATGGGGTTTTGAACCACAGTGTTTTCCAGCTGTCAAAGGCCACGTTCATTTATGTGGGACCTTGGTGCTGTTGCTGCATCACCAAGGTGGAGTGTTTCTGGTTGGACTGATGCAATGGGAGCTGAACGATAAACGGTCAGGGGTCAAGCCACTGGGTGGAAATCTCCTCCATCTACAGGGAAAGAACACACACACACACACACACACACACACACACACACACACACACACACCCACACACACACACACATGCTTGGTATATATAGATAGCAGGAAGATATGTGTGTGGGCCCTTGGCATAAACATTCAGCTTCTTCTGTAAGACACTACAATTGTTGAGAAGCTACACATAATATAATTTGCGTTTGTGGGGGTCAAACATAAATTGCTATGGGCTAGAGTTGCTGAAAATAACCATCTTTGAATAAGAAATGTGATAATCCAATTTAAAACATGTATTCTGTTTAAAGCTATTCTAGTCACACACACATGCGGAGAGTTGCGGGATTACTTCTGGGAATCCTTTCAGCAAAAAGGGAGCAACTCTTTGTGTTCTCATCCATCTGAGACTGGCAGTCTGGTGTTTTGATGTGACTGGTAATCTTCCGTGCGCCTGAAGTTGCCTTGTAGCATTAAACCTCAATAAAGCAGCCGGAGCTTGGCTCGTGTTGCGATGCAGGAGTTGGGCACAAAGTGGATTCTATGCATAACCTGAAATGGCTTGAAAGAAGAAAATTTAAAAAAAACAACAACAACAAGAACAACTTTAATCAGAGCAATAAGAGCATTCAGGCATTCACCTTTGCAGTTTATGCTGATATAGCTCCTCAGTGCCGTAGACCCTTATAGCGACAACTTAAAATTAATCTCTTCACTGCAAATACATTTAACAAATACATGATTTAATCCCGCTTGAGGAACATATCCCAAACATACAAAAGGGTGTATCACGAGCCAAAGAGGAAAGCATTAAATTTGGAGCAGATCAGAGTCACGATTGGATGCACAAAGTACTTCTCAAGTTATCAGAGTAGGATTCAGTTGTGGGTCGGTCCCTCCTTCCTCCAGTGAGTCGAATTAAGAACATAACCTGTGTGGAAAGAAGAAGAGCTGCAAGCTGAGATCTCAGCTTGCTCAGGAGGAGACAGTTTTATCTGCCTCCTCCTGAGAGGAGTGTTACACAAAGTCGTGTTTCCGAAAATATTAGCAGTAACTGCAGAAGGTACAGTCCTGATATTAAGAGGGCTTGTATTGCAGGCAGACTTTTATTTCAAATTGACACCCTTAGTTAGAAAAGTACCTGATATGTGATCATCTTTTAGTCTGAAGCTTCTTTTCCCTTGTTGAATTTGCTGCATATAAAAACTCAATAAGACTGCTTCAAATTAGAAGTCCGCCAGCATTTCAGCGGGTAGAATCTGTCATTTCTTAACGGGGGTTTTGGTGTGAAACATCTGGCGTATGGAACAACCTGACAATGTTAAGAAACAAAGAACAACAGATTAAAAAACACCCCAACATCACGTCAGTGTGAACGACGCCAGAGACATTTGTTTTCCGCATTTACAGCACAATACCTGACTCTGATTAGATTAAGACACGGAAATGAAATTCAAGCTCACAAAATAGACCGTTCTCTGAGGCCAGGCTTTTAATTGACTGTGCTTGATGATGTAGAAGATATTTCACACAGTAGCTTTAGGTAACAATTCACCAACACTGCAGTCATTTGCTCCAGCTTATCGTCAAGGCATTTATGTATTGCATGACGCAAACATTCATGTTTCTCTCTCTCCTGTAGGGACTGAGGCATATATCCATGGGTCATGAGCTTTTATTCATAACTACAATATATATATATATATATATATATATATATATATATATATATATATATATATATATATATATATATATATATATATATATATATATATATATATATAACAGCGTGTTTTATTATATCTGACTGGTCAATAGCAGCCACTGATAGAGACCGGCAAAGAGGCAGCTTTGGACGATAAAAGGTGGAAATGGATTCATTTAGCTGAAGCAGATGAGTTGTCCAAAACCTCATCACAACTGCTTCTCCACGGTTTCATCTCTATTGTTGTGTGATAAAAATCGATGGACGGAGAGGAAACAAACAAACAAAAAAAGACTCCATGATGACAGGTGAATTTGGTTACATAAGGTACAAGGTTACAGGAAAATAAAAGTTAAACACTGACAGTTTGCAAAGGGAGACGGGATGTCTGGTATATGAACTGGTGAGAAATGTGAGACAGAATAGAGTGTGAAAAGTAATGTTAAGACAACATCTCTGTGGGTTACCCAACGGCCAAACACACACGATGAATTTCAATACATTCAGCTGATCATTAATTATGAATTGACTGCCTTGTTGACTATGCATCACTTGAGAGGAGCGAAATTAAGACATACTGTACAGCGAGTGCAGAAAGGAAAAGAGAAAAGAGCTTGTATGTACAGTGTGCCCTCATTCTTTGTGGTTAATACGTTCCAGGATTAAGGACTCCGCGATCAAGTGACAAACTATTATCTTTATTTTTTACGATAATCTAAATGTTTATGACCCTCCCCATGCTAATATTAAACCACCTTCTATCTGCATTATCTTTTCCCACACTCTTATCGAATAAAGCACTTTTGTTTCTCATGGTCCAAGACTCACAGAACCAAACACACTTCCGGATGTCGTAAGCCAATAGAATGCTCGTACAGTGTCACGTGATGGCCTACCAAAAATCCGCGATGAGGTGAAGTCGGGAACGTTGATGCGCGAATACGCGAGGGCGCACTAAACAGCACAAGAAGAGTGTGAGTGAAGCATGTGGGAAGAGGAACAGGAATACATTCACATCTTCTTTAACCAATAATAAACCTGTGTGTGTGTGTATGTGTGTGTATGTGTGTGTGTGTGTGTGTGTGTGTGTGTGTGTGTGTGTGTGTGTGTTTGTGTGTGCGTGACCGCGAGCAATCGTTGAGGCCGCTCTTATTATATATTGTCTCCCTTGTGGGTTTGGCTCAAAATCTGCCTATTTGATGCTCAATATATTACTTTTTGATAGATTACACCTACATTTTCTGCTACAGTAATGCTATTCATGGGTTCTGACATATAGCTATCAGAGCCAGAATTACCACAAATGTCTCCACAAGATTAAAGATATTTAGGAATAATCAAAGAGCGTGACAAATCTCCTAATAATGTGCCCATGAATGCACATACAGAGAGCGTATAAATACATAAAAGCACACAAATATAAAATCTTGCAGGTCTCGGTGACAGATCGCATCTGTCACACTCCAGCCATTCAGAAATGTTGAGTAGACCAGCCCACTAGGTTGCATGACAATATTCCAACTCATTACCCTCAACTTGTAGTATTGTAAGTTGACAAGACACAGTTTGATGACTCTTAATCATCTATCCTTGGTGGGATTACTCTGCTGTGAATCATGGTGACTGATTGCCCTGTAGCATATCCTTAACAACGTGAAACAGACAGCTGAGTAGAGGTTTGGCCCCACAGAGACACAGATCTGAAGAAACTGAATATCACTGCAGGTGATGTTAAAGTGATAGTGCTACTAGTGCAGCGGCTTGTTTTTAGACGCAGACATTAAATTTGATGCTGGAATAACACATCATGTCCAAATTCATTAAAATCATCGTTTCATTTATCAAGGATTAAATAATACAATACTTAGAAATCATAACACATTCATCTAGTCTGGCTTTTGGCGAGAAGAAGGATGCAATCATCAATTCGGCATAAGATTTACACAGATAGAGACAAACAACCGTTCACTCACAAGCCTAAGGACATTTCACTTCACCTATATTGGATGTTGTTGGACTGTGCACACATGAAGAAAACACAAAATCCACACAGAACCCAGGATCCTCTTATTCTGAGATGTAAGAATATAAACCACAGCCTTACTGTAGCAGAAAAAGAAAATATGAATATTATTTTTAGGATAAAAATGCAAATGCTTGCGATAAAATCTAATTTTTCAGAAATCATCACAACAAATGACAAAAATTTACCAAAAAAAAAAAGGAGTTAAAATGAGAAAATTCATCCCCTAAAATGATGTCCTGCAGGTTCGTCTCAATGATCACAGTGAAGGTGATTAAAAAAGCATCAGTAAGTCCATGTGCATTGCAGTATTGGATCATTAATCAGTCTAATCTCTGTAGCTAATTTTGGCAGGAAACCTAACCACCAATCAATCACAGCATCACCGGGGAAATGGATTTGTGTTGCTTTTCTTACTGCATCACCGAATCAGTCGAGGAAAAGTGTTCCAAGACATGTCGTCACAATAACGTCACGATATGACGAAGAATTCAACTCGTGTTGCCACCTTTCAGACGATGGCTCCCATCATTTACAATATCAACACGTCAAAGGAAAAATTAAGTTTTAACGATGGGTACCACTGTGCTACAGCTACCTGACCACAAAACCAGTGGATAAATGTGTTAACAACCATAAAACATATCAAACACCGTTCAATCAGCGATGCCATATGTTCTTCCAATATCAGGATCACGGTTCTGCGTAGATGGAGATAAAATCAATAAAACCGAAATCCCTAAATCTTTCCTTCCTTCTACTAGAGAATCACATGGACACGACCGACGTTCCTGTTAGCTTCCCGCGTGTGAAAAGGAGATTTATCCATTTTTGAGGGCCTCAACGATTTCCCTGTTGAACTGTGTTTAATCTCTGTGAGACACCAAATAGGAGCAGCGAGTTTATTGATGTTGTGCTGCGGGTGATTGTTAATGGTGGGAGATGTTTTAATTAGATCTCAGTTGGAAGGCAGTGAACCTACGGACTACATCATGCTGAGCTGTTAGATGTAAGCATGTTCACACCACCAGGTATTCAATTTCATTAACATACTTGTAAAAAAAAAAAAAAAGCAGCTAAAGAAAATGATATGCCAGCAAAAAAATGCAGCCTGGAGCATGAAGTCTTCATGGTCAACCTGGGAGATCTACTTAATCCCCTCAAGCTAAGTGTGTTAGCATGAACCGTGATGTATCAGTATTGCCCCTAAACTTCAAGCATAATCACTGATATTATTGCCAAAATAGTTGATCAAAGTGTGTTCCATTCTGAAAGGCCAGACGTTTATGGTCAGTCATAATTCGATTGAAATATGTCTTGACCTCATCAGAATGTAAGTGCTTGCCGTCTGAACATCAACGCATCACGGAGCTCTTTGATTCTGCTCTACATGTAGACTGGTGTTACTCAACCGAGGAATGAATTTTAGTATTCACAACGAAGGCCAGGCCACCAATGAATTAATCACTCCTCACACTGTAAGTAGAGCTTGTTAATTGGCTTTTTGAAAAGACTTCTTCTATGAATAATAGTAGCATCATTTATTCCACAGGCCTAGTTAATGAAGAATGTGTCATTAGTTTTAGGTCGCAAGTTTTCAATGAACACTTGAGAGGGAGCTCGAGAAAAAATATTTGTGTGCACATCTTGGCCTTTAGTCTCTATTTTTTGACAAATTGAATTTAGTAACACATAACATCTGCATATGATGCTACACTTATGTAAACACCTGAAAAGTAAAGACGAAATGTGTGGAATCACAGGCAAGAACATCTTGTATGATATGAACTAAATGTATCTAAGAACTCTGAGGGGATTTAAAAAACAAAAACAAAACCCATTCTACTGTCAAGCTTGAGAAGACCTTTCCTCTCTCTTGAAATGTATTGTGTTTCTATCAGGTTTTATGATAATTCCCAAAATAAAGGGTTTGGTCACGCTTGACTAATTTTATTGATTTGTCCAGAGTCTGAAAACACAATTAGAGAAGCAGCCACAATGCCTCCATCGACACGGTGGCTACCCCAAATGATTAGAGGCGAGAAGACCGGGGGGAACGAAGCATTCAACACCCCCCCCCCCCCCCCGGCTGAATGATCACTATTTCAGGGCGTCCGTGTCAGCTTTACATGGCCGGAGGATAACTGACAGAGAACCTGCACCTTTGCTTACAAGTGTAATGACCCAGAATAAGGATCAACACACCCGCCTGCTGTCCCACTTAACACCAGGCTGCGCTGCATTTCTTTTTCATCACTTAGCCTGAATCACACATATTGAGATGTCATTTTTAGCTGAGCTCATTTTGATGCGATGTGGAAAATCATCACAATAGGTAGGTTGGATGTGGAATAATACATAAAGATGCAGTGCAGCTCTGTATAAAGTGGGACACCTGGTCACCCTCCTGACTGATTTGGAAGTTTATGGAGAAGAATGACACCACAGCTCCAGTAATGACCATGCTGGGCTCCTATGGTGGTGGCTGAGTGACGGAATGAGACGGCAGGACATCTCCCACATACTCAGAACAACTCCAGGTGGGCCTGCCTCAATAGTGGGCCACCATCACACAGGATGACGTCATCCAGTGGCTGTGTAGATCCATGGGGAGGAGGATTACTGTGACGATAATTGCATTGCTGGAGATACGCATGGCGCTTGTGATTTTGGTGTTGATAACTAACGGATGTTTATTTGTTTGAAGGAAAACCTTCCCGTGGATTATATGGGATAATAAAAATGAGAGGTAAACACTGGGACTGTGTGGAAGTGAAAGGATGAGGAGTGTACAGTATATACAACACGTGTAGCTCCTCATGCCCGTGGGCTGGTGCGTCTCCACCAGAAGACACCAGCTGGGGAAGGAATGATGAGAAAATAAAAAAAGTGCACAAAGATATAATGAAGGGGGGGAAAAAAGGAAGGAGAAGGAGTGAACGCTAAAGAGAGATAGCCTCGCACCTCCTTCTGTATATGTGACAGTCCAGCACCGCCTCCTTCTCTTCCTCCTCCTCCTCCTCCTCCTCCTCCTCCTCATCCTCAGCCTCACTCCCACTCCCATGTCGTCTCTCGCATCCACATCTCTTCATCGGTCCGTCTGCTCCCACGTCCCTCCTGGTCTCCTCGTTCATGACGGTCCTTCACATTCGACATGCTCCTCACGTAAAGTCCGACAACTTGCAGAGCCGCTGGACGCCGAACCACGAAGCTGGCAAATGCTCCATTGGGGATTAAGAGGAGACACTTAACACGTTCGCGTCTTTTTTTCTTTTTTTTTTTTCTGAGTGCGTCGGTTTGAGAGCAGCATCACCATGGATCTGTCATTCATGGCCGCGCAGGTGAGACGGCGCGTCTACAAAACATACTGGGCTCATGCCAACTTTTTTGTCTTTGTTGTTTTTATTGTAGTTGTTGTTTGTTGCTGTCACATCTGTTTTTGTGATTTTTTAAAAAATTTATTTATTTGATTTTATGGGCGTGGCCGGTCAACAAGTTCAGGAGACACTTCGATCATTTGATATTTTTTTTCTGTGCGTTTTCAAAGTGTTTGTGCAGATGAATGGAATGTGAACCACAACGGCAAAATCGTTCAAATCGCCATCTTATTCAGTTTACTCTGTGTTAATATTAGTTTTAATGCTTTACTTTTATCCAACCTTACGTTTGTTATAACTAAGCAAAGCCCATGTTTGACCTTTGTGTACTTTTTTTTTTTTTGGGGGGGGGGGGTGACTGTCACGAAAATCTAAAAAGAATATCAAATGTAAGAACTGCATCCTCCAAAAATTTTCTCATGTTGCTAATTTTAAATCCAGGCAGTTAAAATGACACCATTATGACTGAATTAAAACCATTCCGATTCTTGCACACATTTGAATATTTCCATTACTTTTCTATTCACTGCAAATGTGTTATTATGCGCACACACACACACACACACACACACACGCACGCACTCACACACTCCTCCCTCTCATTGTCTGGTTGTATTTGTCTATTTGCCCTCTTTATTTTCTGTGCAACTGCTATAAAATGGTTCAGAGCATTATCTTTGCTGTCAGTGGCTGTAATGCGGGCCAGACGATGCCAAATCCACCCAGATCTTTTTAAACGCACTCCTAAATAGAAATGCACCAGAGCAAGAAGTACATCAGAGAATGCGTTTTTGTTCAAGATGACCTGATTGGAAGAGAGATGGAGCAAATATAACATCTAAGTCAGTGCTTTTCTTCCTATACTTGGGACAGTTACTCCCAGGACTTTGTGTGCTCTTGTGTTTTCTAGTAGTGCACAGGCACCAGGTTTACAGCAGCTGACAGACACATGGTGAAGGATTGTAATCCTGAAGGAGTTTTGGTGGGCAATTATTCACAACTGAGAATGTTTGACCATACCACAGAGTTTGAATCCTCTCAGCTACAGTAGTACTCTTATATTTATTTGAACAAACTGTGCTTGAATATATTCTAGACTGGACCTACAGCAAATGTAGTTCACATGACAATGAGAACATAAAATGATGCACAAAATGCTTAAATGATGATCATTTCTCTTGAAACCACCTGTGTGATATTTTGTATGTCATTTAACACAACAAGTTCTTATACAATCAATTTCAGGACCCTGTCTCATGTTGTTTTACTTCTATACCATCCCATAACATAAAACTGAATTTGCCATCAAATAAATGACATAAGGATTAAGTGACTGAATTATATTACAGCCCTATACTTAACATCAGAGTTTATAGGACTAAAATTAGAAAGGTAAAAGTCTGGTTCCCCAGGATGTAACATTGCAAAACCTTCACTGCTCAGAGTTAATAATAAATAAATGAATAAATAAAGGTGTCCTTGACTCAGTATAAGCCCCGTGCGTGACTAGAATGGTGGCATTTCGGAGCCTCGCCACCAAACAATAAGTCCAGTAGAAAAGTAAGAAGTTACTGTCACACCAATAAAGGAACTGAATTACTCGGTATAACTAATAACAGCGTTTCAAGTCAATTTTCTTGTAATGACAGCAAAAAAGTGACCTGGGACAATCCAATCAGAAGATGCAGTTAGGCCACTTTGAATGTTAACAATAGACAGCTCTAGCGTAATGGCTAATTTAGTTGCAAGTTTTCAGGGACAAAGAAGTCATTTGGGGGGAGTAGGAAATCAAAACCTAATCTAAATCCTGATTACTAACCTAACAAGCTTATTGAAAATCCATCAAGTACTTTTACTACAGTTGATTAAATTGGTGAAAAGAGATCCATCTGGCAATTTTAAAGGAAGTGCAAAAAAAAAAAAAAGAATAGAATAGATATCCCCCTTTATCAATTCAAAATGTATTAGGTTCTAAATGTTCCACCAAGTTTTATGAAAATTATTCTGGTACTTTTTAAGTAATCCTGCTGAAAGTCAGAAAAATATCTAAAATGAATTAAGCCACAGCAAAATCACTTAGAGAGCAAGTGAAAGAAATCTTACTAAAACATTCTTGGTCACACACCTGACATGCTCTGCTGGAGGCCCCATTAAATTTTATATGCTTAAGATAAAATAAGACCTTCAGTCCCAATGACCTCATACTTTCTTCTTCCTTTTCCAGTTCCTGTTTTTGTGCCAGCGTCCATACAACATAACAGAATGCCGATAGCTGATGTTTAATGTTACTGTGCAGTCCCTTCCAGTGTCTTGAATCACTCTGTAATGTCGACTGTGAATGAAGTCTGGCTGAGCTCCCTGGAGTTTTGAAGCCTGACTAGACGGGGGACGATTTTTTTTAACCCATTCATCTCAGTGCAGCTCTTAATGCACCCTTGCAATAACTTAGTCTCTAAAAGATGACAGATGCCACTATAACTGTTCTTTTCGTGAGAGAGTGGATGCTTTTCTTTAAGGAACTGGTTACAGATTTCCCTCCCTATAGCAGATGGTGGAGGACAAGAGAATGGTTGTTATGGCTGCCGTCAGGAGAACACATGAGAAGCAAAGATTGGCATCCAGGAAGAGCCTATCCGCCAGAATAAAACACACAGCGTGTGTGCATAATTATAGAGAATATGAGCTAAGAGTGTTAACATAATTGCACATTGTTCAAATGCATGTGTCACTCTTCTTTTTGTTGAAACGTCTTTGTCCAATATGACAGAAACATGCTAAACAGCGCTCTATGAGACAATGGGAGTGCTTTGTGTTTGGTTAATGATTTACATTTGGCAGTGATGCCTCACTGGGTCGAAATGAAAAAGGGCTTCATTACGTTGAAAGTGGTGGCATCCTTAAAGGGTTGCGAAACATGGATTAATAGGTGACAACCGCAGTGACAATTTTGAATGCTAAACAGGGAGCAATGAGGCGATTTGGGGATTTTTTGTATTTTGTATAGAGAAATAGGGATATTAGTAGTTACGTTTATTGTGTAATAAAAATCTGTTTTTACAGAACAACTATATCCTTTTTTTAATTTATGCAAGCTGTGCAAATCAGCATTTCTCAGTTGTCACTGCATCCTTTTATTGTACTCATCATCAAATCACCACATGTATTAAGGAATGCACAATCTGCAACCCTCCAGGGTCAATGCATGCATGCATATCAGTATAGCTTGAGAGGCAGCCTGTAGATCGTGGTCTCGCTATACTTTGTTAGAGTTTACCTAAAAAAGCTTCAGTCTCATAACTACATCATCGAGAGTGGAAGCAGCACTGCACTGGCGCTACTCAAAATTTTTTGTTATTTCGTTTCTGAGGATTTTAAAAAACTCACCTGAAGTCAAGGCTTGTTTATTTTTAATTACGAGCACTTTCCTGACATCCTTTGATTGCTCGTGTGGAAAGTCCTCCTCTAACACTTTTCCATTATTGCCAGTTTTTGTTGGTTGTGTTGATTTTTTCAAGTGAATAAAACACTCTATCTTCCTGCTCTTCCTGCTAAGCTGCTGCTGGATGATGAAGATGATGAGTAGATGCTGGCTGATGTTGAGTTCAGGTTTGATGTTTTGTGGACAGACTTTCTTCATCGAAAAGATTTGCTCCAGCTCCCCGTGACCCGCGACAGAGGATAAATGGATGGATGACTCAAAATATTTATTTTCTACTTTTTCTTTGAATATGAATGAGTTAATCTGCTTTAACAAACATAAGCAATTTAGTGGTTTACTCATAGTTAACTGCCTGGTCCGACTGGACAGGTAACTGCTGGATGAGACAATAGTTTTGTTTCCATATTCTCATGTCATGACAGGCTGTCAGCATTTCTCATTACTCAATTACTTATCTAGTGAAGCTGTGGCTCTGAGTCATTCATCTTGACAGGGTGTCCATCTCTGCTCATCTTAGCAAGGACAGATGGGAGTGAAAGGAAGGAGATGGGGGGAGTGGCTGAGGGCCACAACTGGAAAAGAGACGTTCTAATCTACCAGCAGGACCCGGAGCAGGATCGGGATCGGGAGCAGGAGCAGAACCTGAAAGGATTAGCAAACAGACTTTGGTTTGACTTTGTTGCCAGATAATACAAGAAGTGGTAGAAAGATCAATACATTCCTAGTGGATGATTTCAGCAATAGAATGTGTTTTTAATCTCATAGTGGTTACAGCGACCCTTTATTTCTAATTTACGTAGTTGCTTGCAAAAGCATCTTTTATTTTAGAGTCAAGATCTAATTTACAGATACAAGGGACAAAAGAGAAGGATTTAGTGAGGGTTGCAGCCAATGTGGCTCCCTGACATGAATCTAGAAATGAGAGTTGAATAGTTCACAGATTAGATTACTTTCCTATTAAACACACTTTTCAAAAAAGAAGATACCACAGGGCGTACAGTGCATCAGGGCCATCAGTGTTCTCAATTTTATAAAAAAAAATCAATTAGATAACCGTATTATCTCCCTGTGCATGCGACACGCCAAGACTGTCTCTTTTGAAATGATAGAGCTCTTGGTCTCTATAGTTGAGGCTTATTTGAGGGGTGTAATAATGGTGCACCGAGACTTTTCATCTTTTGATCCTCATTTCCCCTCTGGTCTTTTATCTGCTTTTTCAGCATCTGATTTTATATAAAAGATACCAAAACTTCCAACAAACGATTTTTAGCTTCCTCTCACTTTTATGGCCCTGCAGTGCTGAGAACAGGTTGAGAAAATAACACTTTCAACCAGTCAGGATGAGATCCATGTAAAAGAAAAATCAATGCTTTGAATTTCTTTGTTCAGTCTGTTTTCAGTAGCTATGGATTTTAGACTTGTTTTGTTTTGGTACCACTCTTCTTTTTTTTTTTAACCGGCTACTGTTGCGATAAATCAGACCAAATTTGGTCAAATAATGCTGAAAATGCATGACTTCATACGGCCTAATGAAGCATTTGAAATACCCAGAGCAACATTAAGATGTCGGCCCTGTTGAGGAAGAACTCATTTTGAAACGTTACACTATTTAAGTAATGAAGACGCTTGATTATTTAAAGATGTTTTCCACTGCTGGGTTGAAGGAAAGGTCAGTCTCTCCGCAGCAGGCCCACTCCATAATTCACCCCATGTGATGGATGTATCTCATGCTAAGAGAACAGAATTCTGTCCTTTTATGTTGATATAGCTGATAGTGGAGAGAGTCAGTGCTGCAGTTGGTTGAGCAGATTCACTGTCTTTAAAGTGAGCAATATTTATATTCTCGATGGGAACAATTGGCTCACTACCAGTAAATTACAGGTCTCTATTTTTGGCTGCAATACCTGTTGAAGCCGGCGCCAAAGAGAGTCGTAAAAATAATTGAAGGTCATTGGAATGGGGAGTTTAGACGATGTTACAAATGTTACATCGTTTTTATATATGCTGTATTTGCTTGTTCTCTTCAGAATAAAAATGCAGGGATATTATTTCTCATCACATGAGAAACATTGAAACTCAGAAATGTGAAAAAACATACTGTAATACAGGAACAAGGCTGTGTCTTTATGGTAATGTTCTCTACATTGGCATTGAATTTTGTTGGGTTCATGACAGCCTTAAGTTTTTAAGATCAATAAAACCAACAGGAAAATTTTTATCATGTGAAGGCTTCTTCTTCTACCCTTTTTGTGCAGCAGTAGCTCAGTCCACTGGGTCTCAGGCTAGGGACCGGAAAGTACCAGTACATCTCCTGAGCACTGCTGACGTGCCCTTGAGCAGGACACCTTTGTCTTACAAGATATTCATTGTGTGCAACATGACATGGCTCTGTTCACAATATCCTTGCATGCTTACAAGCCCCTTGTATGCGCATGTTCCTGTACACGTGTGTGTGTGTGTGTGTGTGATGACAGATAAGAGTGGAAAATAATAATAATAATGTAATAATAACAGTGAATTGGACAATGTTTTTAAGCAACTGACTGAAATGTATTCATACAGAGAGCTGGACAGCATATCACTTCAACAACTTTTTTGTTGTTTCTTTTCATATTGCAATACATAAGAAACATTGGGATTTTTAATTATTAATATTCCCATTTTAAAATACCTACTTTGTCTTCCTTCGCCATAAACCATTCGCCTACATTACCTCTGATTGGCTGATCCTGATGGACTTCACCTCCCACTAATTTTTGTCTATATCTCAAATCAAGGACTAATTCACCTAGTTAAAAACAGTCTTATTGAGGTAAATTAGCCATCATTATCACCGCAATCTATAACTGTGCATAAACAGAAGCCTGACAGCTATTTAAACAATAAATGAGTAGGCTGGGGGAGTGTTTGCCTGTAAATGATTAATGCCAATAATGTTTACTGTATATCATCTCCCAGTGTCTCTGTGTCACCGTAACACGTTTGCACTGTAAATACAAACTGCCCCCAGCTATTTTGTACCTGAAATGAGTGAATACATATTGAAAGAAATCCTGTGGAGAGTGAAAGGGAGCCTTAATGGAGTGTGACAGCAAAGTATGAAGTAATAACATCGTTCCCTGATAGACCAAACCCCCTAACTGCATGATGCTGCCTATATAACTGTCCTTTCTGATATCCAGCAGGTATGAATTATATATCCCTACATAAATAATCTAGTCTCCACTCATCTAGAGATAATTTTTGTGTGGCTTTTTCTCTTGTTGATTGACATTTCTGGATAAAACTGATTTGGACGAATGTTACCTAAAAGAAAAGCTTTGTGAGCCTGTTAAAAATGAAACAAAATCTGAATATAGCTCATGAGCATTTTTTCTTTTCTTTTCTTTTCTTTTTTTTTCAAAAGCAACCACAGATGGAAATTATGAGCGATAAACAGTGGGAGGCTGCTTTGGTTTGTGAAAGCTGGAAAAGCGCTGAATAGTAACAACTAATTATACACTATTTAAGGAGGAAGGAGACATGAATAATGAATGCAGTTAAGCATCACTGCTGTAATTTACAGAAATAATTATGCATTTTTCAAATTATTAAAATGCTAGACATAGAATAATAAAACTATATAAATATATGTTATTAGTCTCCAGCAGAGCTTCTCCGGTTTTTCTAGGAGATGTCAATTAAAATGTTTTCATCCCTGAGTACAATTTCATTTGATGACCTATGAAAGTTTGGAATGTGATTTCTGTTTGGTGTGAGCAACTATGTCTCTGCTACAACTTTAGAGCAATTTGTTTTCTATATTTTCTAGTTCAGTTATGTATGTTAGTGTGCACTCATTCAAGCATCAATAGCTTAGTGACTTAAAGCGAAGCCTCTTTTCCCATTGGGCTTGACTCTTTTAGCCTTGGCCGACCCCGAAAGTTCGGTCATTCTGCAGAGACATCTCTGAAGGATGACAGTATTACTACTTCTTTTTTCTTTCACTGCCTTCCTGTTCAACATGCTAAGTGTGTCCTCATCACCTAATAAGTAGATTTCCCCCAATAGAAGCACCTTTACTTTGAGATCCAAGACTATGAGCCAAAAGCTGAAGAGCGATCTGACTCCATCTCTTCTGCAATAGTTCTATTATTGTATTTCAGTCTTGTTGCTCATTTGCGCTCATAATTTAGGCTTCAAATGGACTTGTTTAAATTTCCCTACTAATGCCCTCATCAAACCATAAATTACACCCATTCCCCTTGATAAACTGCTTAATCTGCTGCTGCTATCTGTTTGCTGATGCTTTTATTTGACATCATCAGGTTTATAGCAGCTATTTTTGTCACATGCCGTTGCTCATTGTGCCACGGCTCTGATGACTTTTAATACAAAAGGAGTCTGACTCTGACCTTTCAGATACATACAGTTTTAATGCGCAGATGATGAATTGCACACTTACCATACAGTCGGTTGTATTGCTTATGGAGATCATTTGGAATGCCCGCCGGTATGCATGAGTGCTGGAGTGGTATGCTAACTTGAGGTTTTTCTTAAAATGTTGAATAATTGATGATGCTTGCACAGAGTTGTGAATCAGTTCTCGGCTGTGATATGTTGGAGCTAATTACCATGGTGTTTCACCAGTGTCTTAACGAAACACCCTCCCAGTAGAGCACATGGATGTATGACTTCTCTGCTGCTACTTCACTGTTCTGCCCCTTGAGATATATGTACAGAAGTGTCACTTTCTTTTAGCTTTATATCATATCAAACATTTTTCTGCCCATAATGAGTACTGAGCTTCTCCACATTACAAAATGCAGTACAATACAACAAATGTGATGCACATCACATATTAATTTGGGTTTTTGATCCACTCTGTAAGCATTGCATTGTCTCCGGAGAGTTGGTGGATTCCTCTTTACCTGCCAGTGGGTAAAACAAAAACAGTCAAGCACATCTAAAAGCGATGATACTGTTTATAACGACTCAAAGATTGTGAGGATGATGTAACTGATTATCTGAGAGTCCTGCTTCTCTTTGTGATCTCAGTTTGCAAACAAGCACAGAAACAAACAAGCAAGGCTCCCCCAGCATCTTAACACCCACCTGATTGCTTCCTGTGATATATATCCACCTCAGAGTGTGAAAGACACAGTAATCTATTTATTTACAGCTGTGATTTATGGACAGCAGGCCCTGACAATAACCGTGATGCCTCAAAGTGCGGCTCTGTGTGTGTGAAAGAGCATGTCACCAGATGAGTTAACATTTTCAATGCATATGCTTTGTCACATTATCTGTAAACATAAACATGTCTTCTTCTTTCTTTTCACGGACAGATGCAATCTAGAAGTCATAGGCAGAGGGCATTGGAGTGAGGGAACACTGCCGATCAGCCACTGGAACAGCATTATTGTGTCTGTAACTAGGCCAACATGGCATTTGCGTGACAAATTCATAAGACCCCCACACACCCTCTCTGAGAACTGCGAAAATAGATACAGAAACAAATTGCCAATGCCGACCTGCATCTAGAACACTTTACATACTGGATACGTTGGACTCAGCAAATTTTTCCCTTGCCCCAATTTCTTGGGAGTTTGTCTCCATCAGATCAATCAAACTAAATTGGATAAACCTAATCTGAGTTTCTTTCTCAGCTTATGAACGCCACCTGTTCATGGAAATCAGCAAACAAGTTGTCACAGTTTCAGGAGAGGATACCAAACAGAAGTGTATATACAGTGTGTGTGTGTGTGTGTGTGTGTGTGTGTGTGTGTGTGTGTGTGTGTGTGTGTGTGTGTGTGTGTGTGTGTGTGTGTGTGTGTGTGTGTGTGTGTGTGTGTGGTGCATGCATTCGCCAACCCCAACAGTGGTGTCTCGAAGTGACAGCTCATATCTCAAATGTTGAGCAGCTCTTATCTCGAGGTGCTACTATATACAGTAGGTTTACTGTGTAACAGTTTTAGCGAGCAGTTTTTGATGTTACACAGTAAGAAGAATGAACGGATGCAATAATCTAAAGTTTATATTCCAAGGTACACCTCAGTATATCATGATAACTGTCTGTTGGGCTTGAATTCTGACCTAGGGCCTTTCTGTGGAGACTTGGCATGTTCTCCTCGTTCCCACTGGGTTCCCTCTGGGTGCTCCAGCTACCCCCCCACAGTAAAAACATGCAATGCCGGTGAATTGATGACTAACTTGCCCAGAGATATGAATGTGAGAGTTTGTCTTTCTGTGTGTCGGCTCTGTGATGAACGTGTGAACCCAGATGATAGTAACTGGGACTCATCTGACAAATCTCCATACATGTGGTGTGTGTCAGCCAATAGGTTGTAGGACATGTTACATACAGTGTGATAGAAACACCTGCTTAACGCTTGACAACTTTCTTAACCTTACTGTGAATTCAGATATTAAGGTCAGCGATGCATGTTAGGAATACTTGCTTTCTTTTCTTTGAGTACTCTCCATTTTGAATGTTTTTTTTTGTTTTTTTGCTTGGTTATAATTAGTATAGTGGAAGGAGTCAGCTTTTCCACTACTTGTTCAGTTTTAACAGAGAAGATAATTAATCATATTTCTTTATGAGACTATTTGTGACAGGGGCATGGAGGCTATTACACAAATGGGGAATAGAACAGGGGGAAAATAATGGTATAGTGCATAATATATGGAGGAGAAAACAGAAAAATAAACAGTAGAGACATGGAGACTGAGAAATTTAAAAGTTGCTATGCTTAATTTATATGTGATTGAGTGGTGGTTTCAGAGAGGTCTGTAGCATTAGCAGTGTTGACATATACCATACAGGAAAGAGCACAGAGCCTGTTTGGTTGATCAGAAATGTTAAAATACAATTTGGAGTTTGTTTCTTTTTTCGTGATTCATAAAAAAATCATGAGATTATCACTAAACCATTTCCAAATAAGCACATAATTCTGCTCACTATGTCAACATTTAGCAGTCTTGCTTATTATAATGCACACTATACAACAAGCATGACTGAAATTCCCTTTATCATTTCTGTATAACCTCCACTATGTTACAGTCATGTCTCCCAGCAGTGTTATCTCGTGGGAAGACAGAGCACCACAGTTTAAGATGCTGTGGATACAAGCATCTGGTAAGTGCTATAAATGTAAATTTATCATATTATGTTGGGCGATTCAGATTGCTTTAGCTCTGGAATGCAGAATTAATCAGACAGGTTATTAAAACGGAGGAACCTGCAGAACTATGAAAATACAAATTCATTACGATGCTGAGGAAGATGTAGGAGAGACTGTTACACAGAGTTATTTTCAATAAATGCACCATTGCAATCACACATATTTCAAGGATGGCATAGGACGGTGCAGGAGTCCGCTGTAAAGTCCCTTGTGAGGTTTCCTTTCAACCATGGCTGGATCATTTACAGCAAGATGAGTGTAAAATCAATTAGAAGCTGAAAAGGCATTTGAGAGCAAGACTCGAAAAGGCGATATAATGCTGTATGAAATCCAGATTGTGTCATTTGAGGAATTTCTTCTTCAGCAAATTATTTTACAGCCTACATGAGATGAGGAGCAACTCTGCCTTTCTGGAGTTATTATTGCCTCCTGGGTGTCAGGAGGGAAAATATTTGAGACCAGAAATGACAAGGTCAGAGAGAGGCGAGCTAAGAGAGACAGTAGGCAGTAGAAAAAAAGTCTGGCATCGGATCCAGGACTGAGTCGTGACCTGGAGGCTCAGTGGAGGTTTGGGGATGGGCATGGATCTCCTTCCAAGGTTGGAAAAGTAATAATAGAAGTGAATTTGAGGGGTGGATTGAGCGTTACTGCTGCTGTTTTGTTAATATAATACAGTTCCTTCTGTGTTATAATTCCTAATTCAACAATGAACAACACGTTTCTGTAGTACCTCTAGCTCTCTGTCAACATTGTGTTCACACTAATAGAGTTAAATATATTGGAACCTTCAAACAGCAGCTCTGCTCTTTCTCAATGCTTAATAAAGGGGGTGTATACACATGAGATGATAAAAATTTTCTGCAGAGCGGATAACAATATCAGCTTTATTGCACACTGCTCGTTTATATAGCTATACCTTGTATCTTTAAATGAAGCGTCACTTGGCGCAAAAGCCAGCTTTTGATGTTGTTAGAATATGTCCATTATAACTGACAGATGGGATGTGAGAACTGCATTGACATTATCTCCAAATATTGGCTGGTATGAATGTTCCAGAAATAGAATAATAAAAATGTGTCGAAAAAAACCATCAAGTCAACATCTGAAGTAAGAGGTTCTCTGAGAAGCTGACAACAGTTTGTCGTGAACATCAGCAGCTAATTATTTAAAAATGTGGTGGCCTGAAGACGTAGACGCACAAGGATGACAGAGCTGCACCACAAATCACTCAGCTGGAGTGGCTCAGAGGAAGAGATATTGTCATCTGATAGATAGTGGTTTCTTTTCATTTATTTTTTAGTTTTGCGGTCTGCATTGCACTCCAGCGATTAAAGTGGATGGGGGGTTGAGCTTGCTTTGCATATTAAAAGTAGGTGCAAAGCATGAAGAGGCCCTCATGCACATCACTCTGAACAGTCTTGCATGAGTGTTTTCGGTCTCTTTGCCTACTAATATCTTTGTATGAACAGGCAGTAATGGAGCTGTGGGGGCGGCTGACACCAGCAACAAAAACACAGAGAGCGTCGCTCTTTATTCTTCCTCTCAACATGTTTCCTATGAAATGTGATATATTAATAAAAGTTGGAACCACACCACTAGTTTGGTAATGACTCCAATTTAGTTGTGGCTTGTTTACATAATGAATCTCATTCTATGATTATATTCTGTATTTTAACAGCGTGTACACATATAATATACAACTATACAGTTCTTTGATAGATTTATATTTTTAATATGTATATATTATTAGGCATAATATATTTTTAGGCATTGTATACTATTGTACAATCTAATCAGTTTTGGCAAGCTGAATCCCCAGCGTCAAACTCATGCAGTGAAAGATTCCACAGATGCATCCATCTTTCCCTTCCAGTCCCCTCAACTGAAAATATGAGGCAAGAGGAAATGAGGAAACTTGATGCAAGAGAACAGAATCATCTCCTCGTTTTCACCATCATCTGAGGTGACAAGCATTGGCTGAGTTGAATCGGCTGTCAGCTGGATTCCACAGCTTGAGTCAGTATGGAGAAAAGTGTTACCTTAACACAGATTCACTATTTTGTATGAAAATGGTGAATTAGGGAACGCCACATCTGTAGTCTTCAGTCCATTTTGTGATAGCGCACCATAGTAGTGCTGTTGTGAAGTAGCATCAAAGAAGTGAGCAGACTCCATTGCATCACAAATAAAGTTCGCTTACTGGTCACCCACGTGACTGATGAGATGTTTCTTGGCCCAGTAAGAGAAGCTTCCTCAAGGACCCATCATAAAAACAGTCAAATCATAAAAGACGAAATGTGCCTCTCTTTCTGTTGTGTTTGCATTTAAATATCCTGCACAATAACACACATTCTATTTATCATATATGCATAGTTCAAATAACTGCTCTTGTGAATAATAATATTCCCCCAGGTGTTTGTGAAGAAACATTTTCCTGAAGATTTTCATAAGTATTTCAAAATGAAGATGCAGGTTGTTCATAAATCAGGGTTGAATATGCTAATGATGTTTCTCTGCAAGGTGACCTGACATCCAGAGCAGCATTTTTTATGATTTATCAACCTGTACCTTGAGTTGTAGACAGAAGTTTTAAAAATGAAGCCACCTTCATAAATTTATTATAAATGAGAATTTCCGTAATTTATGAATCAAATCAGTGGCCGTATGTTAGAACACTGGATATTGGTCCTGTGCATCATTTACACTAAATTTTAGTCACAGTTCTGGATTAAACCAGCTAAACCCCAATGAAAAACACTTTTATGAACAACTACTGTAGTTTCTGTCTGAACAACAAAAGAGAAAAGGTGATCCAGGGTAGGATTAAAATACATGGTAATTTAGGTTCAGATTTTGGTTACAGCTCAGTTAAATAATTAAATCCAAAGCTGTAAGTGAGGCAATAATTAATAAAACATGTATATCATTTCAGAAGTATAATCTTAGCCTTTAGGTATTCACTACAATAACTGTAACATTCAAGGCTAACAGCTGAAGACTGAAGGTTCTTCAGAACATCTTAATTCCTTGTGTTGGAGGGAAAATAGCTGTGCAGTCTGTTCATGTCATTATTCCTCATCCCGTCTGTCTGCGTTGTGTCTAGACGCTGCCAGCAGTCATTACGGATTATTTCATTTTCAGGATTCTTCCTTTATTCCTGTAGGAATGAAGTGTTTGCAGCTCAGGGAGTGGCAGACGTCAAACACTCAATGGAGAACCAGACAGTATGAAAATAGAGATACGTGCTCCTCTTTTTCGTCTCTCATCCACTCACATCCTCATCCGTCTGATCACCCGGCATCTCCTCAAGGTTCTCATCTGGCAGGAATAAGAAATCACTTTGTTGGTGGAAGATTTTAATATTTTATAGCTGCAGAGTTTGGTCCCGACTCAGATTTGAACTCGTCACGCTACATGCTAATTAGCAGCCCACTTGTATCAGTGAGCAGCCACTCCAGATGTGAACATGCATTATTTCATCCACTTCTTATGTTTTATAGAAATGTTTTTTTCATGCTCTTATTCCCTGTTTCTATTATCCATCACACTGATGCAAGGTTCACATCTGAGAAGCTAAAAACGAAGGTCATCGTATCAAAAAGAGGATAATAAAACTTTCTCTTGCACCACACAATTTTATTGAGCTGACAGGGTGACCGGGGTGTCGAGTGAGAATCACTTAGGCTACACTTGTTCACTGACTTTTAAGATTTATTTAAAAAATGCTGCTGGGCTGCCAAGACGAGGAAAATCGATGAATGCAAAGCCGTAAATCTGACCACGAGGAACCAGGTCTCGCCACTTCTTTGTGGATTAACAAGCCTCCCCAAAACCTCAGTCAGTCTCCTTCCTGATTTATTACTAGGTAAGACCCGAAGTACATCTCAGACCAAACCTGGAGTTCTGGATATGTGAAGGTTGCTTGAGAGGAGATGCTACACTTTTACATATGACACTACAATCCCATTTACTTTTAGTCGCTAATCCGTGGGGTCCTGAATGGCATGCAGATTACGGATGACACTGACTGTGTAGTGCAGTTTGACAAGGAAGAGTGAAAAAGTGAACAGAGAGAGAGATCATGGACACAGAAGATGGATAGATTTTCTTACTATTTGATGGGCTTGATGTATATATCTCTGATTTGGCTGTAAGGTTACAAAAACTTAATGTTTTTGTTTTTCGCTCAGTGATCTTGTTGTGATCATCACACAGTCGATGTTTTCCCACTGCATGTTTCATTTGACGATTTAATCTCCACAGTGGCGCGCACCTGTGGCAGCAGGGTGGTGATGGAGCGCTGAGGCGATGATAGACCGGTGAGCTCATCGGAAAAACAACTAACATCTGTGTGCAATTATATCTGTGTGTGGCTGGTGCTGATGTGCCACAGTTGGCTGGCAGAGGCTCTGTTTGGACATGATGGGCCTTTTTTTTTTTTTTAAATTCAGGAATATATTCTGACACATTCCAGGTGTGAGTAATGAGATTAATTACGGATGAATTCCATTTAGCCGTGTTATATTCAGGGCGCTGGCGTTGTTCACCAACATCCTGTCACACTCGAACAGAGCCGAGCCGCTGTTATTATCAGCAACACCGGTACTTCTTTTCCTGCAACGACAAGTCAAAATCTCTGCCTGTAAACATACCTGTTAAATTTTGACGGTTTATGTCGGAAAGTATTTCCTCGGTTCTTCAGTGAAATTGGTCTGAAATTCACAAACAATCATGGAGTGTGTCGGTCAGGCTTGTTTTCATGAAAATAGTTGTAAATATTAAGAAATCATACATTTTTCAAGAAGCTGGGAGAGACAGAATATTGTAGTGGATTTTCCTTTCTCCTTTTTGTGTTCCACATTGATCGAGCGTCATGGCTGAAGTGTGATTAAAAAAAGTCCACAATAACCAAAGGTGACATGTGATGTGCAGCCCTCAATAACACCTATCTGAAGAATGCTGTAGTGAATAGATCAGAGGTGGTTGTGAGGGGTGAGAAAAATCGACGCGTTGTTTCCATTGATTCTTTTGTGTGATTTGAAAAAGAAAGGCCAGTCTTTGCACAGTAGGACTCCGCCTTTGTGCCTATTTTCTCCAATACAGCTCATTTTCCCAGAGTACACCATTAAGTTTGTTCCCCAGAAGGACACAAGTATTGATTTGGTCTGAGAATGACCTCATATTATCTCTAAGTGCATAAAACCAACACATTCTCTCTGATTGGCTCTACTTCTATCCAAAGACATTTATTTAGGTTTGGCTGGTTTGTTCCAAAGTCATATCGTCGAGCACTTACTGCTCACGACGTCCCACTGGAGGCAATTACAGTCCTTTCTGTTTCACAATGACTGTGATCATCCAAGTAGGATGGCGCAGATCTAGTAACAGCTGGGATTAATAAATCAGAGCCTTTTGAGTACAGCAAGTGCAAAAACTATTCAGTGATGAGAAGTTCTTGGGACTGGGAGTTTGCTATGTAGAGAAGTGTAAAGTGCAGAGATCACTGAAATATTCAGGTCAGTTTTGCCTGAATTGGTACATCGAGGGAAGTTACTTTCCGGTTTCAATCATACTCAGTTATCTCAATTACTACTGCTTTTTATTTTACTGGTAAAATAGACTAATTTCCTCCCCTGTGCATAGACGAGTTCACTGTAAGAGCTGTTAAAAGGACTGAACAAACAACGTCCTCGTTATCTTAAATAATCTGCAATCCTTGCCCTTAATAACTTTTATTTTAACGGCTTTCCTCTCTTCCTTTAAATCTGTCAAATTAGCATTTGTGCTAAAGGCGTGTTCTCCCATTATGGATTGGGGATGAAAGTTCGCACAATTTTGTCAGCGTGCTTGTCATGCTCATTCACACATATCGCAGGAGAATACAGTATGTATAAAGCAGATCAACAGATTCAAACCACCTCAGGAGGCGGATCCTGTGGAGAAATTAAATGCTCTCTCATCCACAGTCCATTAAAGCAATTAAGGCATGTGTTTGTTCATGGATAGCTGAAGAGTTCTAAGTAATTTTAGGAGTCTGACGAGCGCCTCATGCTTTCTGGACCCGACTTGTATGTTACACAGTGTGTTGGAAATTTAATAATCACAGATGAAGAATGAATCAACAAAAAGGATAAGAGGAAAGTCTGACTGTGTGTATGTGTGTGTGTGTGCGTGCGTGCGTGCGTGCGTGTGTATGTGTTTCTTTATCTTGAAGCAGGAGGAGACCAGTACAGCCTGAGATGAAATTGGAAAAGAAGCAGGTTGTATTTATGGTGAAAAATCTCCTGGAATGTCCAGAGTGTAATCTTCTGTCCAGAAATAGATGGAATATTCCATGTTGTAAAGCCTAAGAGACCTGAATATCACGGAAAAATGAGAAAGGTCCAAGGTCATTGGTGAACAGAACTAGCAATCAGGCATTTATAGTGTTAACGGTTGAGGACTGATTCATGAATCACATGACTAAAAAGCAGGCCGGTCGTGGTAAATCTTAATTTAGATGAGTAATTTAGCTAACACAGATGAATATGCATGATGTAAGTGTGTAATCTTATCAGGACTTTTCCTGGACATCACTCTTGGAATGAAGTTTCTATGGGATAAACCACAAAACTGCTGAAAACAGTAATTGCCGGTCATCTTTGAAACCTGAGAAGGTCCACTGTTCCGTTGGCCCATTGATTAAAAAATACGTCATTGATAAAATGTGTCATTGGAGCAAAAGTCCAAGTTTCTTATTGTTGCTTTATTGTTTTATTTTGCTGAAAAGGGTGAAACCAAGTGACCTTCATCCACAAGTCAAATAGAAGTTGCAATCATCAGGATGCTCAAAGCTACTACACTTACCTAAATTTAGATCCAGGCTTTATGTCTGAATGTCCTTGTTGAAGCCATTTGTTCACTAGAGAGTATGTACAATTTCCAGGAATTGCTTATCCATACCAACTTTATCATGGAAGTAATTCATTCATCCATGTCAACAGTCATGACTTTCCTTGTTGTAATGCTTTGGGGATGACCTACACTACCACATAAGTGCTTCGATGCTCTTGCTCCATGTCTCCATTCCCCTCTTTTCCATTAGTGCTTTACCACTTGCTGCACTAAACTCATATGTTTGATACACATGGGAGTTGTGGGCTTGGATGAAGGGATAGAGGAGCGTGTCCCTTGGAGAATGATGATATACTCGACATGCAACTGAAACGCCTATCGCCATGTAGTGTACATACATAGAAACACCATCTCTGCCAAAAATAGTGGTACTGGCCAATCAAATATTTAGATTCAGGCTAGTGGAATATTTTTGCACACACTCCCAGCATCCACTTGGTTTTATTTGGTACACTTCTCCATTTATGCAAACAGCTCACTCCTGTGGACAATGAGTTGCTTATTAATAAAACATGAATATAAAGAATGCAGACTGAGCTGAGAGCTTCTGTTATCATCTGACTGAAAGTTGAATTAAGATAGATGCTGCTTTGAATGTAGGATAAGGTTTGTGGTGTCTTGGGATCAGAGTGTTGTGGGATTTTAATAAGTAAGTAATCAAATCAGAAGGAAGTTGATGACAGGTCAGAGAAACTTCTTTAAAGCAGAAGCCACAAATTAAACAGATTTTGACATCCAGGGATCCTCATGCAGATTAGCTTTAGCAAGAACGAATCTCTGAATTGTCTGTATGGCTTATGAGGATCTGGGGAAAAAGTTTTATGACACAACACACATATGTTGCAAGGTTTAACCAAAACATTTCTGAAACCGTCTCATGGAAGCTCATCTGTATGTTCGTCATTCTCATCGGGGTCTTGACCTGACTGCAGTCGACTTAAGTGGACAAATGCTCACATTCGATGATGCCTGGCACGTCATCCAAGTCCATCACCTCATGTTGGAACGTGATAATGGACGGCCCCATGTTAGAAGGATCTGGACACAATTCCTGGAAGAATGTTTCTGAAAACATCCGAGTTCTTGCATGACCAGCAAGAGACGTCACCCACTGAGCATGTGTGGGGATGTTCTAGGTCATTACCATATCGAGTTCCAGTTCCTGCCAATATCTAGCAACTTTACACATCATATTGTCTAATCAGGGTCTTTGATACGCCACAACTGTGAGGTAGAATGGATTGTCTTGGCAAAATGGAAGCGCTCACTAACAGATATAGACATATTCGTGAACAGTAATTGAGAGAACTGGTCTTTTGAGAATATATAAAATGTTTTTCAGTTCAGCTCACGACAAATAAGAAAAAGACAAAACTGTTGCTTCTGCATTTTTGTTCAATATATAATGTTACTATATAAAAACAACAAACTGGCATCTGTCACTCTTAGTTAAATAAACTACTGAAAAGACATTCATTCCAATAACCAACTTAAAATTTTTTCCATAATGTGTCCAGAATACCTAATAGTGCCATTGTTATAAATGAATGTAGCTTTTTCAGTCATTATATAATGAGGAACAAAGGCAATATGAAACCAGTTATCAAAAGTCCTTCCTAAAGCACACAGTCCAGTCTGTCCTAAAAGGTACAGGTGCGCATCTGTTAGACCTTCAGAAACATGAGAACTTCTTTAAGGATTTGTTTTTGTTCATCAATTTTTAATATATTTTTACATAATTGCCTTATTTTCAAAGTTTTACTTGTAAAGATGTGTTGAATAAATAAAATCATATTTAGATTTAAAATTCACATTATTATCCCTGTAGTTTGCCCAATACTCCGCGCTCTATGCCTAATGAATACAAGATAATAGAAAATATGATGAATATCTACCCAACCGTTGTTTCTGTCGTATAGATTATTGCTACTGATTTCACTTGATTTACTTCCTCTCCCTTTCACTAGTTCCCCACAGCCTTACACTATGTGTGACGTCCATGAAATGAATTTGCTAATTTTAGAAGAAAGGAATGTTGAAACAGATGAAAAATACATGAAATTTCGAAGCAGGACGAATCAGCAGTTACTGTGGCTGAGTGGGGGGCAGGGAGACCCAGGTTGCTGGAC